>NC_057813.1:667220374-667221584 GCF_018294505.1 Triticum aestivum | reverse complement strand
CAATTGGCGAGACACGTAGAGGATCAAGTGGCTCTGACTTTGGAGTCTCTCTCTCGCAAGAGAAAGAATCACATCTTGTACCAACAAAGTCATACATGGCCACCAAAGATTGCTAAGAATCGAACCTAACTTTCACATGGCTAGAGGCGACGCCCAATCACTACTGCACTGCCGTCCCAAAGCAACCTTAAGCAGGAAGCACCCCACCACGCCGAGACAGAGCTTCCAAATCCGCATCGACGGAGCAGCCATTAGCTGGAGCATACAACCAACGAACTCTTGATCTTCATGAACCACTTCCTTGAGTTTGGCTTCGATTGTCGTCGATTCACCGTGGCACTTGGATCAGCTACTTGAAAGTGCTAGTATTCGACTAGAGGGGGGGGGGTGAATAGGTGATTTTTCTGGAAGTCTTGAAAACACGAATGCTTTGAAGACAAACAACAGAAATGAACCTATTGATATGCAGCGGAAGGTAGACTACACTAGATGACAAGCCATAGCCAAGTAAGCAATGTAGTGAAAGCACGGAGACTATCAGCAGCTAGGTAGTAGGGATTAGGATGGAAGATAGTATGAAGCCAACAGTAAACAGTCTTCACTCAGTGAAGTCAATCAGATCAGACAAATGGGCAATGACATCACAAAGACAAACTGTAAATAAAGAGAAGTGGAAGATGGAACCAGTTGCTCGAAGAGGACAGGGATTTGTTGGACTTCCAAACCTTCACAGACTCCGTTCACCGGCAATCCACAATGACTCTTGGATGCTCAGAACGCGACGCCTAACCGGCTGGAGGATTCACAGTCCTCAAGTGTAATAAGTCTTCAGATCACGGGGACAGAAAGACTTCAGTGATGCCTAACACTCTTTGGCTCTGGGTGTTTTGGGCTTTGTCCTCGCAAGGATTACTCTCTCAAAGGCTTCGAAGGTGGGTTGCTCTCAAACGACAAAAGCCGTGCACTAACTCTGAGCAGCCACCAATGTATGGTGTAGGGGGTGGACTATTTATAGCCAGGAGGCAACCCGACCTGATTTGTCCAAAATGACCCTTGGTCACTAAGGAACTGACATGTGTCCAATGGTCAGATTTCAAACACACGCGGCAGCTTGACTTGGGCTACAAGTAAAGCTGACTCATCCAGCTCTGGATAAGATTTGCTCTCATTGTCTTCCCTCGAAGACATAGGATTTGGTTGAGCATCACCT
>NC_057813.1:667208823-667220364 GCF_018294505.1 Triticum aestivum | reverse complement strand
GAAAGCAGTCCAGAGCTTCTTCAAGGCAGGGCAGCCCAGCAACAACTTCACAATCAAGACGCATGTGAGGAAAAATTCTCTCTTGATTGTAGAGGATACAAGAGTAGTAGTTGCACTGTTGATGGCTCCAAAAGCGATCTGAAGAGATCTTTGGCTTCGAGTATGGGTTCTTGTCTTTGTCAAAGAAGGTATTGTGTGCCCTGAAGTTGTTTACGCTGAATGATCCTGGCGATGTAGAAACACCTGGAAGCCTTGGCAGCCTCGACTTTGGCTTCTGAACTTGTGGTTGCTGCTCCACATGATAATCATATTGTGGTTCAGGAGCAGTGCAGGAACCATGATTGGCCAGCAAACTATGACCAACTCCCCATCATGATTGTAAGCCGTTTCCATAGTGTGAGGCCTTGGGGGAGGAATAGCGCCATCAGTGGGGACCGACATCACAGAAGCTTCAGGATTCACATTGGCTTCAGGCACAACATTAGCTTCAGGCTCCACATGGTCTTCAGCCAAGACAGGGTCATTGGCTTTAGCAGTGTTTGTGGCAGTCATTGTTCTCAACCTCCATTTGGTCAATGACCGGAGGGTCTGGGACAATCACATTCTCCTCGAGGATGACTTGGTCTGTAGCTGGGGGTTTGGCAACTCTTGCTTCTCTTCTTTATTCTTCTTCGGCTGATGCAGCCGGTATGTCTTCAGTAGCTTTAGCTTCAGACTCTGGAACCGTCACAGAAGGATTCTCTTCAGGGAACACTTGACGTGCCACTGAGTTGGATTGTTGTGAATCTTCTTATGGGATGGTTGACATGGAGCCGGATGTCCTGAGACCTTTGCGAAGCTGTTGAAACACAGGTGACACCTTTGGTGATGGAGTGGTCTCCATGTAGTTGTCGGCATTCAGTACCGCATTGGTAACTTGTGCTGGGGGAGTATGGGGTGTTTCATCTTAAACAGGGGTTTCTTCTTGAGGGCGCATAACCCAAGAATCATCTTGAGTAATTGGCATCAATGGACGACCAATGCTAATGTATTCACTGCTCGTTGGAGCAGGCGATGATACCAAGTGGTGCTCGAGTTGAGGAAGAACTTCATCATCAACAACATTGTCTTCATGACCAATGTCTTCAGCTGCGTTGGGGTCAACATCTGGAACTTGTTCATCTTCATGAGCCTCTATGGAAGCAGGCTGGTGGATCACAACACGTCGATCTTGGTTGGTGGCAGCTAGAGGAGCAACTGAGATAGGTTCAACGATGAGAGGTTGAGAGGCCGTAGCACGCTCTTTCTTTGAAGACTTAGTTCCCTTAGTCTTCAACTTTTTCTTGGAAGGGGCATCGTCAGATGCGTCCTTGCACTTGCGCTTCTTGGCTTCGGCTTCAGCTGCCCTTGTCTTCTTCAGCTCTGAAGCTACTGAGGTGACCTTAGGCTTCGAGCCTGTCATGCTGGCAGGGAAGACAATGCGAGGTTCTTCCTGCATTGGTGCTTCAGTTTGGGTCACAGTAGGCTTCTTTTGTTTGGCAGCCATCCTAGGATCGATGTCAGGGCGCCCAAGAGCTTTGCGCTTCTCAGCTTCACTGTTTGCTTGAACGCATTTCTGAGCGAAATACTTCATGCGCTCTCGTGAGCCTTTAGCTTCAGTGCGCTTCTTGTGAAATTCCTCCTTGAGGTCATGCAACATCTTCTTGAAGATTTGAACATCTACCGCACTGAGCTTGGCCATGTTCTTCATGAAGTGATCCTTCTCATAATCGATTTTGTTCTTGAGCTCGACAATCTTCTGAGCCAAGGCCAACTCACTAGCAATGGATCCGTGAAATGTGACGCTGATGTCCACCAGAATCTGAAGATCATCAATACTGATGCGTTGGTCGTCGAACCACTCATCGATGAAGTTGTTCAGAATGTCAACATCAAAGAGGGGCATGTCGTTGAAGATTTCCGCCTCTTGCTTGCTCTTGATAAGCATCTCAAGAGCATCATCACCAAGATCTTCATTGCTAGATAGATCAATGGTGTCATCTTCGTTGCGCAGAACAGCAAACAGAGTCAGGGGTTGCCCAGTGGCCTTCTTGGGCAATGGCTTCTTGGTCCTCTTGGACATGCGAGATAAATCTTCAAACTGCACACTGGATTCAAGCGGTGTAGACTTCAGAGTCTTCCTGGTTGAAGCTTTTGGTGAAGCATATGACTTTGAAGCTTTTGCCTTCTTCTTCTTTTTGTCCTTTGGAGGTAAGGGAGCATCTTCAGAATCAACTTCTCCAGCAGATTGCTCCACAGCTGCTCTCTGAGCAGCAATGTGAGATAGAAGCCCATCAAAATTGGCGAAGGGGCCAATTTTGTTCTCATTAGCTTCACGTGTCCCATCAGATCTTGGAGCCGAGGGGCCAGGGTTGAAGTTGAGGCGAAACTCCTTTTGGTTCTTGACAGCTGAATCTTTTGCAAATTGATAGTTGTGTTTGAAAAGATTGTCTTCACGACACCATAACAGAGAAGATGGGTCGGTGTTTTCAGGCTGTGGTCCTCTGACCGTACAAGGATAGAATTTTCGCTCAATGGCTTCATCCTTGATCTTTGGCACCAAGCCTCAGTACAGACAGTCACCCCATGGGCGCTTGCTGGCATTATTTTCAGCATATTCAAGCGTTACAAACCTGTACTTGAACCATTCCTCAGCCCAATATCTTCTGATCCACTGAATCCGGTTCTTGCACTGATTGTAATTTTCCTCAGGATCCGACTTGTACAGTTCATATGGATCAGGAGGCAGATCAAGTGCAGTGTTGCCACGGCGTTGCTTGCGACCTTTCCGTGCAGACTTTTCTGAAGCCATAATATTCAGACTAATTGGCTTCAACACAGTGAAAGGCTTCCGTCTACTGGTCAGACAAGAACTGGCTTAAGGAGATTTGATGTGACGTTGTAAGTATTCTGCAAATGAATGCAGACTATGAGAACCAAGGGATTCTCCCACAGACATGTACCTGTGACAGTATTAGAGATGCGAGGGAAGGGGAAGAGGTCATATGCATTCTCAGAAGATTTTGAAGATAAATCAGTTTAGAAGACATTGACCTCACAGTGCGAAGACATTCACTTATTTGAAGAGAGTTAGTTCTAGATTTGTACGAATCCATGAATAAGTACAAGTGAGGAATCTAACTAGTTATGAAGCATAAGTGAATATACTTGGCATAATATGAGATGCAGAAGAAGATATATCCAGATTTGGAAGTGAAGAAACCACTTTTGGTTGAAGTGGATGGATTTGACGGATCAAAAAGGCAGTAAAAAGTAAGATTTAATTACCGCTGACGAACTGCTAGACAAGGTTGGAGGAGAGGCCGAGCAGTTCAATCTCCCGCGCCCTAACTCGGTGGCCGCAGAGAGGACGAGGTCTGCGGCCGGTGTGAGGACGACGTCGAAGAAGTCGCGGCAGCTAAGCGCTTCATCTCCGGCGTTGATGCGAGCTAGTGGACGCGCTAGGGTTTGTGCGAGGTGGCGATGTGGAAGAACATATATTGACCACACGGGTGAGTATTTATAGGAAGGAGGAGGGTGGTGCAGCACAATTACGCAGGTGCCCCTGGCGGTTCACATCTGAGGGACACGTGGCATGCATGCAACTCATTGAAAGTTGTTCCATGTTCCCACGCACGCCTGGATTGTCGGGTGGTTGTTCTGGCTTCTCCGATATTCAGGTAATAAGGATACAACATTAAAAGCAGATTTAAATGTTTGTCACATTGTCTTCTGCTAATAAGGACTCAGAGAAGACAATTGACAAGTTTTAATAGAATGCATATGATTTGGACAGATAGCATTCACGTTTAGAGTACTCTTGAACTATGAGGACTGACCTAAATAGACAACGTTAAATTTGACCTTGTATGTTTGAAAACCTCATTAAATTATCCGCTTCTTTTTGAAATTTTGACACTTGAAAATCCTATAAATACAATTATTTTGGAATGGAGGAGCTAAATTTGAATCTATTTTGTATACAACTACATATGCTATTATGTACAAAATCAAAGCAAAGATTGGTGCCCCCATAATTTAGGTATGATTTACAAATGCCATGATATCAAATTGAAATAATTGAATGGACTTCATGTTGAATTTGATTTTTTTAAACCACCTTAAGTTGAATTCAAATGTATGCTAGTTCATAGGTAGCTATTTATAATGTTCATTGTGTTACTTTCGTATGTATAATGTGCTTTACACACACAACATGAACTATACTCATGTTTATATTCGATTGCTAAAGCGATGCATTGTCTGGAGTTCAAAATACTAACTTTGTGGATCAATTGTGTCGAATAATAACATAGACACGCTCAAATTCGATAGAATCTAGACGTCTGATGGATCAATGACCGTTCCTTGCGCGAATTGCAAATAGCATGATCCCATCCTAATATTTGGATAAAATTTATATCTTTAATCAATGTGTATAGCAGTCTTTTACGTGTAGTTTCACTCTCCATCGGTGGTCTCTCACACATGCTCACACACTCTCTCCCGAGGTGTCTTTCTCGCACACATGCTCTTGATATAACCCTCCCTCCCTCTCGTAACCATTTACGACTGTTTTCACTAACCTTTATCACAAGCACTCTTCCTCTCGCAAGCATACACACGCACAATCCCATTGACCCCTTCTATATACATAGACCTGCCTACGTGTCTCCTGTACGCACATTATCTTTAGGCCTGTCTCTCACGCATTGTCTCACACCTCTCTTCCTAATCGACGAGTATGATTCTAGCAGAGCATTCTGTAGGATGCCCCTTAAAGTTAGGTTGGATGAATAGTAATATCAGAGATAAACGGGTTACCTTAGTCCAAGAACCTAGGGTTACAAATCCTAGCCGGCTTTGTCAGTGGACACAGAGTCCTTCACAATTCTGCTATCTTTGTCTTGTACGACTGGTCATCCATGGGTCTCCCTATATGCGTCACGGGCCGACCAATGTGGCGCAGGACGGAACCGAACGAAGGGCCTCACCTCGACCCACCGGACCTCACGCAGTGACACACCCTCTACCCCCACGTCTCTTTATCTTCTCACACCCACACATACCAACACAGACACCACACACAAAAATATTCTCCTGGTGCCTCTATCCCCTCCCCCCTTGCATATACACACTCAAGGGAATCTCTCGTCGTGACGTCGTATTCGTCTCTCTCTCTAGACCACTCTCATTTCTCGTGCTATCTCTCCCATGCCCCCCCCCGCCGGCCCCTCTATCCATGCCTCTCTCAAATACGTAATACACACACATACCTCTCTAGGCCATGCCAAATGCATCAACTACACATTCACACATGTTACATCATGTACCCCATTGATCTAAAATGCCCTGTCTTCACGTTTATTTCGCATACAACATTCCTTTTGAATAAAGTGTGGCCAAAAAAATATTTTAGAATTTCTACATATATACAACATTACAAAGTTATATGGAGGAGTATGAACGCTAATTTGCATTGCATGGTGCCCACAATGATATTTATTCCGCACTGTGACTTTGTATATTTTTATACTATATATAAAGTTAGTCATAATAAAGAGAAACGATGAGCATCTCTCTCTCCATCGCATACCGCCTCTACGCCCCTTTCACGTACGCACACAAACTATCTCCAGGTCCTCTAAAAGTAAGCCCCCAGCACATTCACGCATGTTTCATCTTTCTCTCGCGATATATATAGTGACGATCATTGTATTTGAAGCAAAAGCACGATACGTACATTGGACTTCAGAATCCACTCATTACGGTCACCATTTATGTTTTGTGGTTATTATACAGTCACAGGCTCGCCGTACAACTCTGTATTTGCTCAAGACACGACTAGTTGACCAATTAAACGCTCCACGTGGCACCTCTAGTGTTGCATCACATTATCTCACTACCATCGGGCCCACCTGTCGGCTTGTATCTACTCTACATCTACATTCTTATAAAATACACTCTTATAAAAAACAGAGTTGGTGATGATGGTGTGCCTGCCGTCCTGCAATATAGGCCGTCCGATTTATATCTGACGGATAGGAAAGAAACTATGGCAATTTTGCAAAAAGGTACCCACACACCTCTCCACATTTTCAAATAAGGCCTTCCCTCCTCCATCCTTTTCTCTCACAAGATAAACTAGTCATACAAATGCATCTTGATGTTACGTGCAACGCACGAGCATCTTGCTAGTAAGAATGAAAACAAACAACAAAAAAATATTGGACGGTGGTTCGAAGTCATGACCGCGGGCACAACGGACAAGGTGGCCTTGTATTGGTATGCTGAGCCGTCTGTTTTAACACACATGAGCTGGTGTGGTGATTATACACACACGCACGCACACAAACTACATGCACGCAACAATCAGACGAACACATGCACCCATGCACACACGCAACACTCACACATACACACGCAGCCACGCACGCATGCAACACACACACACACACACGCATGCATGCATGCACACACCAATACACCACACGACCAACACACACTCTCACGCTAAGTGCTCAACCTACACGTGCATGCGCACACATCAGGCCCTGACAGACACATATACAACCAGGTGATTCCCGCGCACGGGTTGGAGCCTTGTCGTGTCTGCATAAATTTGTGTTTATCTGACCTTTTCCCTATGCGAACAGATAGGTGGTACCCACAGGGAATGTGGTTAATTTAACTAGTCAACATGGTGCCATGCAGACTATTTGGCTGGTCAACAGAGTGCAATCCGATGCTGAACCGTGAGCAAGTGACCGTATAATCACCGCAAAACTTACATAGTGACCGTAATCAGCTTATCCTGAAGTTCGGTGACCGTATTACGCTTTTCTCTCTGTAGGCCCTCCAATACTATATCTCTACACGTTCTCGCATGTTACATCTAACAATTATGCAATACAACACTACTACTACACTCTAACACAATAGATCATATGTGTTTTTAGTTTTACTAGATATCATATTGTTACTTAATTATTCAGTTTGCATACATTAAAATTGCCTTTGAAATGTATGGCCAGTATCATCTACCGCGCGGGAAAAATCCCGCCCTTTCCTGTTTAATCGTGTTTGTATCGATGGATCGTGCGAAACAACAAAACTATAGTACTATACAGTCCAAGTGACAATTCACTGGGCCATCGTGTCGTGTACTCCTCCGTCGTAAGAGTGGAGCGCTCGCTTTCATAAATCTTCTAGTCCCTTTCGCCGACATGTGGGACGTCAAGCTACCGGGTCCACGTGCCATACCGGAATACAATGCAGAGCAGCCGGGGTGAAGCACCCAGTCATGGCACCGGCGTAGTAATGAGCAATGAGGCGTCAAATCACAAAGCTGCACCTTTCCCATAGTTAAGTTGGAGGGACGAAGTAATAATGCTAAAAAAATAAGTTGGAGGGACGAAGCAACCATCATTTCACTCGTTGCTGAATCCACTTCTCCCTCATCTTCTACAAGTCAACCACATGTTGCTTCTGCCGTTGTTCTGCCTCATGTGGGACGCGGATCGGCTTGGTAAAACACTGACACGTGGGACCACATGTTAGGAAACCGCCAGGATAACGTCCTCTAAAAATAAGAAACCTCCTCCGCCATCCGCGCGGCAAAATCACCTCCTTTTTACTAATCTTGATCCTATAATTTTTTAGATCAATATAATTGAGATTTTTATAGATAGCACATCGGAGAAAAACCAAGTGGTATGGTTAAGGGCATCCACAAACTGTAGCCAAATGTGAAAATAGCTTTTGGCATCGTGGGAACCATTGTGACGGTGTTGCCAGAGACAAAAAGATGGAACCGAAGCTCCCTAATTGATTGATTGAAGGAATAGAAAAATGCAACATCTCTCATCTTTCTCCCGTGCTTGGATGCATGTACATCATAGAGCATAGAGTCTACTTCCCTGTCCCTTCTATCACAAATCACAAAGCAGCGAGGCTTCAAATCACAAAGCACGGACGAAGCAACCATCATTTCACTCCTCGCTGACTCCGCTTCTCCATTATCTTCTTCGAGAAACCATCTCACCGCACTAAGCTGGACGGACGACGCTATTGTGTACTAGTAGTACTAGTACATTTATGCGTCCTTTGGTTGACCGGACTTCCTGGATGCAAATAAGGCGGTTGTCTCGGCTTGCAGGCAACACTTGCGAATGACTTACCTTGGTCTCCCTCAATGGTGTTCTCCATCGAATGCACTTCGCCAAACCACAACGTTCGAGATATCGTCGACGTCCACCACAATGGGGAAGGAGTCAAATATAGTTACTACCTCCATTTTTTGTACACAAGGCCAGTATATCAAAATTACAATTTGCAAAAGGCCACTAACACTAATCGAGGCAAAATTGATGGGTTTTGCCTCGTACTAGCAACCAAGGACATTAATATCCCCTGCATGCATGCGGAAGTGAGAAGGTTGGTTTGCATGGCACTGCATTAATCAAGCGATGAGGAGTGAGATGGTTAGCTCTTTGGGCTTTGGAGAAAAAATTACGCATTAATTGACACATGAAACGAGGATTTGTATCGATTAATCCCGCGAAGGAAAACTCCGCCTTTCTTTTTTAACACTAGTACTCCTAGTACGTACGTACTTATCCTGTTTGGGTCTAGGCCTTGCATTGCCATACTTCGCCACACATTTTTTTCCAAGCTTGCCTAAAGTTTTTAAAATGAAAAGGAGGTACACTTGTGCACGGCTGTCACGGTCGCACCGCACCCTCACACGGTCGCTCCTGCACACCGCGGTCGCATCGCACCCTCACACAGTCGCTCCTGCATGCTGCAAACCCAACCAAGGGAACGCACCCTCACTGACATGTGTTGTCGCATGTGAACAAACCAAACTCAGCCATCCTACCGCTGACACATAATTTTCATTCATAGAGTATGCTTATCCAACTGCATATTGGGGAGTATCCGTACGGACCGTGCGGTGGTCTGTTGTGGAAAAAGAAGAGGTGAGGAAGAAGGGTTGGGAGATGTAGGATATTCATCCAACCGCCTGAAATGGTAGACTGACCCAAGTCCGGCGACTTGCATAACAATATATGTTTTTACACAGCAAAAGATCCATAAAAACAACAACATAAAGAAAAACAATCACTGCTCACGGAATGAGACATCCTCGTCGTCTTTGGCTGCCGACGCAAACTAGCCGTACCCGCCGACGTGTGTCTCCGCACCGTGGTTGTCTTCGGCCTCCAACTAATCGTTCACGTGGAGCGTGTGGGCGCTCTGCACGGACGAGAGCACCGCCCGGTTCAAGTCGAGGACGTCCAGTTCCGCCTGCAGGAGGGCCTCGATAGCAGCGGCATCCGCGCGCTCCACATCGAGTCGAGCCTCCACCACCCGGTTCATGTCCAGGACATCCGGTTTCGCCTGTAGGAGGGCCTCGATGAGAGCGGCATCCATGCGCTCCGTGTCGAGTTGAGCCTCTGCCGCCCGGTTCAAGTCCAAGACGTCCGGTTCCGCCTGCAGGAGGGCCTCGATGGCAGCGGCATCCGCGTGCTCCGCCTCAAGTTGAGCCTCCGTTACCCGGTTCACATCCAGGACATTCGGTTCCTCCTGCAGGAGAGCCTCGATGGCAGCGGCATGTGCGCGCTCCGTGTCGAGTTGAGCCTCTGCCTCCCGGTCCTCCTTTAGTATCGCCAGGTTGAACCGCTGGTCCGCCTGCACCATGTGGGACTTGGACGCCGGCACGAAGTCGATGTCCATCGTCTCATACCCATCCGGGGCCTTGTGCGCCGCGACCTCCGCCATGAACATTGGATCGGCTTCCTCCTCCTCGTAGCTTGCCTCCAGAGAACTCGGGGATTGGCCCGACGCAAAGCGAGCTTGGAAACGGAGGTCTGTGGCGCCGACCGCCGTCGCGATTTCAGTGTTGCACTCCAGCATCAGCATCTTGTAGTATGTGATCTTGTGGCGCACCATGGCTTTCCGACGAACTAGGGGACGTTTGATGCGGGCTAGGGGATCAAAAGTTGGGGGAATGGGCTGGAGATTGGGTGTGGTTTTAGGGCAGTGGCTGGCGTAGGCCGAGTAGCAAAGGTTCTGGTGTGAATAGTGGTTCCAGTGATGACCGGTCAATCGATTTTGATTGTACATCGCTCTTGTCGCATTCGCGTTGCAGCCCAGCACGCTGGACCCTCCATGTCGCTCACCGAATGGAACGCACTTCGTCTTGCGTTTTCGCTCGCTTGTGGGACCGCAGTTGAGAGCAAACCAACGTCCCTCCCCCTCCCCCGCCCGCGTCATTTATACTACCACTCCCTCCGTTTTATGCAGAGTAAATAAAAACAGAGGGAATATACTACAGATGAGGATCCCCTGACGTGGCAGAACCCATTGAGTAACTGACATGCGGGGCCTAGCAAGCCTGTGGTCCACCAATAAGTGACCGAAAGGAAGGGTAAGGCAGGGATACCTACGTCAGAGGATCCACTTCCACTACTACTCCCTCCTTCCATTTACTATACATGGCCTAATGCGTTTTTCAAGGCTAACTTTGACCAAATGTTAGAGTAATAATATATGACAAGCAACTTACACAAAGCATACGGCCAAATTCGTATATGAAAGGAGCTTCCAATGATATAATTTTCACATTATACATCTCATGTACTATTAATCTTGTCAATAGTCAAATGCGGTTTTGAAAAACGCATTAGAGCATGGTTAATAATATAGCCAGTCGATGGCTATAAGGAACTGCCATGTCATCTTTAGCCATCATCTATTATATGCACTCATACAGTAGTGTGGGCTATAAGGTTGGCTATTTCCCGCAATTTTTTTATAAGGTTGGCCATTGTATTAGTACTTTTTTCCATCTCCTCTCTATCTCTTTCTTCATATTTATTTTATTTAACTAGGAATGCGTATATAGCTAGGCTCTTGCACGAGAGCTCACTCCCCTTACTTTTTCACATATCTCTCCTCCACATAGGCCATATATAAATGGAAGGAGGGAGTACTACTATGAGCGCTGCATACTCTAGTACAGATGTTGTCAGTACTCCACTATAGTACTATTGGACAGGGAGCTTAAAAAAAGTTACTATTGGACTGGCTATACGTGGCGAAATCCTAGTAGGAAGAGCATGCGCGAGAACAGCCACATTCACGTGGTTGAAAACAAATTGGAAACCATCTCGAGTACAAATCTAGGAGTACGTACGAACCTAACAATATTGATTGGGTGTTGTTGAATGTTGATACTTTTTTGATCAAAGCAGAGATACTTTGACTACACATAAAACTTATATATAAACTAGAAAGGATAGGAGGGAGTATATTGTACGTTCAAAAATGAAACGAACATTGAATACCCTTTATATATGATTTGCGGATGCTATGATCACCGATTCAAAATTTTGAATCCGCATTAGGTATCACACATGCCCCCACTCATTCTCTCTCGATTTCATCTCGGGGTCCGAGATCGATTGAAAGAGGACTAGGGTGGGTACAATACGTTCGTTTCGCTTATGAACGTACAAT
>NC_057813.1:667177220-667208550 GCF_018294505.1 Triticum aestivum | reverse complement strand
CTCCTTGCACAACACGCAATTGATCTCTGAACATCAATCGATCTCGTCAACATGTGTTGGGGCATGAACCGAATGCGATGTCAAAACTAAGACGCGAAGCGACATGTAGTGGAGGCAAAGTGAAACTTTAAATGAACCATTTGTTTGTATGCATGTCGGACAAATTACAACATTGGAAATACAAGCATGGTCTAGGCCCACATGCGAATGATACTCGGTGGCATGGTCAAATGAGGCATGCGGGAGGATGGACTCGACCGGAGGGCGACATGATCGATGGAGAAGAGGGTTGGAGAGGAATGATAAATAAGCAAACACCACAAGATTATACTTGAGCGACTCAAATAAACAATAAGTTGTCTCGCTTGGCCTACATAGTGAAAGGCCTAATGCGCAACGCAGGGCACTGACGCTCGAATATGGCCGGGAAAACAGGGAAACCGACATGTGGGGCACACCTGTCGGGACAATGTAGCGCAGACTAGTCCAATGGAGGAGCTGGCTCATGACCTCCTCGCCACCGGCAACCGTTCATGTGGGTCGTGGGGTCCAACAACGTGGCGCAGCTCCAGCACAGCCTCTGGACATGACGACCGCGGTGAGCGACACACTCATCATCGCTAGACATGGTCGGTTTCAGTGTGTCGAGGGTGGCGTTAGTGCTGTGGCACGACCAACAGTATGTTTGGTTTGTGCCCAAGGTTGCCCCATCAAAGCATTGGGTAGCCAAAATTTTGGTTGAGGTTTTGGTTGCCCATGATTTGGCCGACATTGGCAAGAAAAATGAACTAGAGTTGGCTAGAGTTCATTGGCATGCCATAAAAATGGCAACCATCCAAACAAAGACCAATCTTTGGGTCATGACCAAAATTTTGGTAAGGTGCACTTTGGCCACAATCCAAACACACCCCAACACCCGACTCGTCGAGGATGCACAGGGCACCGTGACGTGTCCGTGGAGTGGTGTAATGCGGCCAACTGCATCCTCAGGACCTGAGAACCATGCCGGGTCATCTTGCTTTTTCAACTACATGCGGGGATCGCATGTGAGCAAAGGGCATCTCCAACGTTGCCACGACCGCAGCTGACTACCCTGGCACACCAAAAACCCTCGTCCCTCGCACCGTCGCATGGTGCGTTCCCAGCCGACGCCAGTTGCCCGCATTTATGCCATTCAGCCGTATGCCGTCATTAAGAGGCTCAGTGCCCGAGGAACCAACTCTGGCGACTTAATGACGCACCCAGATGCTTGGCCTCACCAGAATGCGCTACTTAAAGCGGCAACGCCCAGCTAACCTACACACCATAGTGTATCGTCCTCCTACCTGGCATCACATCCGCCATGACCGCAAGCGCGAACGCTCTGTGGGAGAGCTTGTCTTTGGGGATGAAGATCAAGGTTGCCGCCCTCGCTCAAGTCGCCTCTCGCGACGCAATAGCGGTGTAGCCGGACGCGGACGCCACTGCATAAGCGGTGGCCACGCTGGCGGCCGACAATGGGAGCACCATCAACCACGCGTCCTACTTGCCACCGTCCAACATCCGGCACCGCCGAGGTCAGGGACTCCTCCGAGGATGAGTAGGGCATGGGAGGCGGCAGGGCATGGTGTGCCAACTGGCTGGTCCGTATCCCGTGTTCTACTCTTCCTCGCCGGAGACCGCACCTTCACTTCACGGGTCTTGAACCCTGCCCCCGTACATAGAGATCGTAGATGGAAGACATCAGTCGCCACCGTAGAATCGGTTTAGGGTCGGGTTTCTTTTATTTTTTCTGTCCTATAAAAGTTTGAAATGTAATGAAAATCTGCTGTGTTTGCATTAATCTCGGTAGGTGTATATGAACTTTCACAATAATATAGTATATTGTAGGAGTACTAGCAAGATGCCCGTGCGTTGCACGGAAGATCAAGATCTTGCGGGAGAAAAGGATGAACGAGGGAAGGCCTTATCTGCAAATGTGGAGAGGAGTGCGGGTAAATTGTCATAGTTTCCTTCCTATCCGTTAGATATAGATCGGACGACCTATATTGTAGGATGACAGGCACACCATCATCACCAACTCAGCTTTTTATTGAACCGAGACAAAGCTAAGATCCGAAGTAAAATAAACACATAGGATCTATACATATACAATTTATCTTAGGCACTCCAATAGTACGCCCACTACACATTCACATCTTTCTACATCTACGGGAACCTACGAAAGGGTTAACGTAAATTGCCTCTCTCTCTTCTCCCCTGATTTTCATGGTTGTGGGGCCCTCCCCCCCAATCTACAATCAACAGCTCACACATTTCACATTATGTTAATTACGTAACTGGGATTATGTAGGTGTAGCATTAGTCATCCTAAAAAACCCAACTAAGCCAACCTCCCAGCATATCGCGCGGGAAAAGACCCGGTCGCGCCATTTTAGTCGGGATTACCGGATTACTAGTAGTAGTATCGATGGATTGTGCGAAGCAACAAGTTTTTTTCGAGGGGGCCAAGCACCTAGTTTAAAAGGAAAAAAGGCGGTACACTCACAGCACCCCTGTCGCGGTCGCATTGCACCCCACACACGTTTGGTCCTGCACACGGTTCACGCAAATGGAACGCGCTTCGGCTTGCCTCTTCACTGACACGTGGGACTGCACTTGGAGAAACCGACCATGCGCCAAACTCCCCCCGCCCACCATGCAAAAATCCTCCCTCCCCCCACCCAAGAATTCCCCCCAAATCCTAGATTCAATCACCCTTCGGCCAACTAGCCAATAATATTCCCCAACCCCCCTCCCCCCGTCCCCCTCCGCTCCATTCGCTCCGCCAAGCCGCCCTCCCTGCCGCGCCGATACGTCGGTGCCGCGGTTTGTCGAGGGGACGCACGATGATCCTCTCGCTCCCACAATATGCTCCCGTAGACTGCCGTCCTCTAGCCATGCCGCCACCGCTGGCAACGTGCTTGTGGAGGCGCACGGCGGTCAGCGCCGCCGCCGCTGGCAACATTCGTGTGGAGACGCACGACGGTCAGCTTCTCCCACGGTACGCGCATTCTAGACTGAGGCCCCATGCATGTTGGTGTAGCGCTAAATGTTAGGAGATAGACACTGTTAATCTCACTGTTTGCCGAAGTAGTTTACAGTTAATATGCTCTGCTTAAGAAGCTTCCTTGCCCTGTTCTGCACTCAATCTGCTTAGCTGAGATGGCATGCCAAGGCCGATTAGTTACTAATACGTCTCCAACGTATCTATAATTTTTGATTGTTCCATGCTATTATATTACCCCTTTTGGATGTTTATGGGCTTTATTTTACACATTATTATAATTTTTGGGACTAACCTAATAACCGGAGGCCCAGCCCGTATTGCTGTTTTTTTGCCTATTTCAGTATTTCGAAGAAAAGGAATATCAAACGGAGTCCAAACGGAATGAAACCTTCGAGAGTGTGATTTTTGGAACGAACGTGATCCAGAGGACTTGGAGTGCAAGTCAAGAAGCAGCCGAGGCGGCCACGAGAGGGTAGGGCGCCCCCTATAGGGCGTGCCCCCTGTCTCATGGGCCCCTCAGGCGGCCACCGACTTACTTCTTCCTCCTATATAAGCCTACATACCCCGAAAACATCCAGGGAGCACCCGAAACACAATTTCCACCGCCGTAACCTTCTGTATCCGTGAGATCCCATCTTGGAGCCTTCACCAGTGCTCCACCAGAGGGGAATCGACCATGGAGGGCTTCTACATCAACACCATAGCCCCTCCAATGAGTTGTGAGTAGTTTACCACAGACCTTCGGGTCCATAGTTATTAGCTAGATGGCTTCTTCCCTCTTTTTGGATCTCAATACAATGTTCTCCCCCTCTCTTGTGGAGATCTATTCGATGTAATCTCTTTTTGCAGTGTGTTTGTCGAGATCCGATGAATTGTGGGTTTATGATCAAGTTTATCTATGAGAAATATTTGAATCTCCTCTGAATTCTTTTATGTATGATTGAGTTATCTTTGCAAGTCTCTTCAAATTATCAGTTTGGTTTGGCCTACTAGATTGATCTTTCTTGCCATGGGAGAAGTGCTTAGCTTTGGGTTCAATCTTGCGGTGTCCTTACCCAGTGACAGAAAGGGTTGCAAGGCACATATTGTATTGTTGCCATCGAGGATTAAAAGATGGGGTTTATATCATATTGCATGAGTTTATCCCTCTACATCATGTCATCTTGCTTAATGCGTTACTTTGTTCTTTATGAACTTAATACTCTAGATGCAGGTAGGAGTCGGTCGATGTGTGGAGTAATAGTAGTAGATGCAGGCAGGAGTCGGTCTACTTGTTGCGGACGTGATGCCTATATACATGATCATGCCCGGATAATCTCATAATTATTCGCTTTTCTATCAATTGCTCGACAGTAATTTGTTCACCCACCGTAATATTTATGCTATCTTGAGAGAAGCCTCTAGTGAAACATATGGCCCCCTGGTCTATCTCTTATCATATTTGCTTCCAATCTACTTTTGTTTGCATCTTTACTTTTTGCATCTATATTATAAAATACCAAAAATATATTTATCTTATCATACTATCTCTATCAGATCTCACTTTCGCAAGTGGCCGTGAAGGGATTGACAACCCCTTTATTGTGTTGGTTGCGAGTTCTTTGTTGGTTTGTGTAGGTGCATGGGACTTTTGAGGAGCCTCCTACTGGATTGATACCTTGGTTCTCAAAAACTGAGGGAAATACTTACGCTACTATTGCTGCATCACCCTTTCCTCTTCAAGGAAAACCAATGCAAGCTCAAGACGTAGCAGTTGCTAAAATATCCTGCCATATATTTATTGTGACGTAGATTGCCATGGTCTAGTAGCCAATCTGTTAGGTGAAATAGCTCTACACCATTTTATACTCGATCTTTGTTGCTGCGATGGCCTTCAATAATTTGATGGCTGTGTGCTCGACCTCATTGACTACTGAAACAACCTGCCATAATTTAGCACTCAAATCTGTTTGCTGAATTAGCTTTACATATATTTTGTTACTTAGATCTGCTCGTCCAAATATCTTGCCATAGCTTTAGACATCGACCTAGGTATTTTTTTCCTGGACTTCATAAAAAAGCATATATGTTTTTCCTGTAATATCTAGTAGAAGAACTAATTTGTATGTCTAACAGATGGACATGACTTGGATAACTTCTGCTCGAAGATTCTCCGCTGCATATGTCGAGGGGGTTGAAAACTTCATGAACTTTATCAGAGCTGAGTACGGTGGTCCGAAATCAGATATGCTCTGCCCATGTAGCAGTTGTATGAATTCATTTACAAGACCCCAGTCAAGTGTGGAAAATCATCTACACTTGCATGGGATGTCGGTCACATATACTAGGTGGGTTCATCATGGTGAAGCTGTGAACGTCAATGTTATTGACTACGTGCAAGCAACAGATCACCATCTTGATCTGCCTGATGCTCAGGTGGAAGAGGAGGAGGAGGTGGTGGTGGCGGAGCCAGTGAGTTTGACCAACACTGAAACAATGCTACGAAATGCTCGTGCATTCCGTGAACTTTCACCTGCAGAAGAAAAATTGTGGGCCCGCATGTTGGAACAATGCAACATGGCTGTCACCCCAGGAAATAAGCTGTCAGTATTCTCAGCTATGGTCACCTTTCTTCAGGTGAAGACATCTAAGCGGATGACCAACAAATCATTCGATGCGATGTTGGCTACTTTTCGCAAATCTTTCCCATATGCGTATGAGCTTCCACACACCTACAGTAAAGTGAAGAATTTCCTTCGTGTAGTTGGAATTGAATATGATATGATCCATGTTTGTAAGAATAATTGTGTTCTATTCCGGAAGGATTATGCCAACTTAAGTGAATGCCCTAAATGTAAATCATCAAGATGGCGATGCTATGAAGAGGATTCCTCATAATGTTCTGAGACATTTTCCAATTATACCAAGATTGCAGAGGTTGTTTCATGATGCTGAAACAAGAGAGGATGTACGGTGGCATTCTAGGAACCAGGAGTACAGAGATCAGAATGTAATGAGCCATCCATCTCATGGTAGTGAGTGGAAAAGCTTCAATCATAAACACAAAAAGTTTGCTGCTGACCCGAAAAACATTAGACTTGGCTTAGCTTCAGATGGATTTAACCCATTTGGCCACCAGAGCGCCACATATAACATGTGGCCAGTGCTTGTTATCCCTTATAACATGCCTCCAAATGTCTACACCAAAGAATCAAACTACATGATGGCCTTGCTCATCCCAGGTCCAAAAAGTCCTGGAAAGGATTTTGATTTGTTCATGGAGCCTCTTGTGGAGGAACTTCAACAGCTATGAAGGCGTGTTCTCACTCGAGACCTATATAGCAGCCCACCAGCTGATTTCTTTTTGCACGCTGTTATAATTTGGTGCATCCATGATTATCTGGCTTTGGGCACTATGTCAGGGCGAACGACACGTGGTTACAATGCATGTGTTCGCTGTGACAGGAATTTGCTGTCATACGCAATACTTAGCAAGATCTGTTACATTGGGCACCACCGTTTCCTTGCCAAGGACAAGCCACATCCTAGAAAATACCGAATACATGTGTTCAATGCAAAGCATGAAAACCGTGATGCACCAAAGAGGCTCACCGCCGATGAGTGGCAAGTGGAATTAGAGAAGGTTAGGCATATTACACCAGGAAACCATCCTGGTAATTGTAGCAGGAAAAGGAAGTGTGGCAGGGCAGAAGAGAGATTATTGTTTACTCGCAGGTCCACTTTGTGGGACTTGAAGCATTGTAAAGATTTGGATTTGCAGCATAATCTTGATGTGATGCGCATCGAGAAAAATATATGTGACAACATTCTCGGCACACTTCTTAATATTGAAGGCAAGATGAAAGATGCCTTAAAATCTAGGATTGATTTGACACACCTGGGTATCAGAGATGATTTGCAGGTGCAAGACGAAGGTAAACCACGGGATATGGCACCCGTTGTGTACGTCTTGGACAAGGTAAAAAGAAAAGAATTCTGCGAGGTCCTGTCACGTGTGAGATTCCCACATGGATTTGCTTCCAACCCTGAAAGGAGAGTCAGTGCAGATGGAAACAAGGTACAAGGGTTGAAAACTCATGACTGCCACGTCCTACTTCAAAGGGTTTTACCTATTATCCTTAGAGGATTGGGCCACCCTGACTTATACAGAGCAGTTGTAGAGTTGGGACAATTCTTCAGGGAACTCTGCAGTAGAAATATTAGGATAGATGCTTTGGAGCGTCTTAGAGACAAGATACCAACTATCCTATGCGACCTTGAGAAGATATATCCTCCAGCCTTGTTTGATGTGATGGTGCATTTGGCTGTTCATCTACCTGATGAGGCACTACTTAGAGGTCCAGTACAGTATGGCTGGATGTACCCTATTTAAAGGTGACTAGGCACTTTCAAGGGCTATGTTAGGAACAGAGCTAGACCCGAGGGTTCCATTGCAGAGGCCTACATTGCTACAGAAGCGTTGACATTATGCTCAAAATACATTGAAACAGCTGATCATCTTAGCAAAGAGGTGGGTGAAGACAATCCCGGGCTCAATGTTTTCGATTATTCTGTTCGAGTTACAGGGAAGAGTCGACAAGAGGACAAACCTAAAGATTTGGACAAAATGGTTTGGTATGTGTTGAATAACTGTCCTGAGATACTACCTTATATCAAGTAAGTGCTAAGTACTGCAGCTTATACATCGTAATCTACTAAACTTGCAGCACATTCTTATATATTTAGATGTTTGACGCGATCACTATGTTGTGCAGCATCTACAAAAAGGAGTTACTGCCGCAAAATCCAAGAAACACTGACAAACTGGTTATGGCAGGATTTGTGAAATGGTTCAAGAGCCATGTAAGCTTTTGAATTGCACTGTCAGTTTTTTTAATATATTGAGTACATAAGATGATCAACTCGTCTATTTTCTAACCATAGGTTAAGAAGATGCGGGAGGATGGGCAGGAAGTTGATGATGCCCTTTACTCACTAGCAATGGGTCCTGATACTCGGGTAAGACATTATGAATCTTGCGTTGTTGGAGATGTGCTCTACAACACCCTTGCATGAGACGAATGCAGGAAGACACAAAATAGTGCCATCATGAGCACGGATACGTATGACAAAGAGATAATTGAAATGTATGCTAACATAACAGACATTGTTCAGTTGCAGTATATATGCTGTTTCGAGGATCATCGGTGTCTGATTTTGTTGTGCTGTCATTGGTGTAACCTATTTTCTAGGATCGCAAAACCCAGAGCTGATGATTATTTCAAATCCATCAATGTCAAGGCGGCATACCAGACCAATGAGACTTTTATTTTGGCAAATCAAGCAACACAGATATTTTTCTTGGAAGACAAATTTGCACGTAGCGATGACTGGAGAGTATTGCAAAGGTTTGAGTAGAGGAATTCGTTTAATGAAGTTGCACAACAAGATGATTCTTACACTGCTCCTAATGTACAAGATAACACAAATGTTCCTAATATGTTTGAGAACCATCACGTTAATGACTCCGGCAAAAAGATTGCCTGTCATGCTGTGGACATACAAGAGTTGATCAAGAAGAAGCCAACGTTCGAGGATGTTGAGGATGAAGAAGAAGATGACACCATGGGGAATTACGATTCAGACTGATACACATGGTGAAGATGTTGACGCTGCTGCTGCGGATGATGATTACATTGCTTTTGTCGTATTTGCCTGTCAGAAGACGTTTTTTTATCTACTATGTGAAATTGTGTTTGCTATGATAACTGAAACCTGATGAACATGTTGTTTAGTATTTTGCTGTGAGAACATCACTTGTTATGTATGCTGATTTGTGTTTGGTGATTGTATGACGACTAAAACATGATGACATTGTTGTTTAGTTGTACTCATATTTGGCTGTGAAACTTTAATTTGATGACATAATTTGTTGTTGGACTGCAATTTGCTCGACGTCTTCGAATGAGAACAAAGCTGACCCAACAGGGCCTCTGCTAATTTATTTATTTTTGTTAATAGAAATCATTAGATGTTCACAACACTACGCCCAGCCTGCTACACAGGTTTCATTCATTACTAGTTTCAGCAAAGTGCTCATGTCATAGCCACCGAATACATCACGAGTGCTACATACACTGCAAATAAAGAGACAATCATCCTACAGAGCACACCGATTTTGCCCATTATCTTCACAAGCTCTTTCATCTCCTCATTGCTATCAAGGCTGTTCAACAAATCTTGCATGGCCATGATCAGAGGAACTGCATCTTTAACCTTCTGCTCTGCATCTTCCTCTTTTGCGGTTCCTTCACTTACTTGTCCAACACCCCGACCTGCTGGTATTGGGATTCCTGGGCTAACCAAATAATCAGCGTAGTTGCATTCCCCCACATCAGCAACTTCCCAGAGATACAAATCACACGAATCTTCCCTTTTCTGCACGAATCAAATTGGAAGATCATCAACCAAACTATTAAAAAAATTAGCAACTGAAAGCAGAAGAACAACACTTAAACATATTACTACCCCATGATTCGGGCATTTGTAGAAGACTCGGCAAGGGTTGAGAATTGTGGTTGAGATGCGACGGATGACTCTGCATGATTTGCAGCAGTGGCACCACACTAAAGACAACGGGTTGCGATTAGCAACCGGCTACGGTGTGCGTGCCGGTGGGGGTGTGATGAGAAGCACATGCGATGGTACGGGTGGCGACTTGGCGCATATCTGGTTGTTGCTTGCTGAAGAGCAGGTTGACGAGCAGCCAGCGGACATGGTTGCTGCGACCAGAGCTTCTGATGCTAGGCAGAGTAAGTAGAGAAGAGGAGAAGCGAATGTTGGATATGTTAGTTTCATTACTTGCAGAGTAGCATAGCACCATATATAGTCATAGTCTAGGTTTGGATTCGAACCAGCTACAGGAGCACGTCTCTCTTTTTTCTAAAACTCATCAAAGTCTCCTTATTGGTACACTAGCTTGTTCGGTATGCCTTCTCAAGTCTTTGATTTTCTTTCCCTTTTTTTGCGAGGAAGGAAGGAGGACAAAATTGAGAGTTCCTGGGACTCAAACCCAAGACCTCTCGGTTGAAAACCAAGGGTGATAGTCACTTATGTGGCGAACATTCCCTGGGAGGAGGACGGCAGATGAATGCATTTTCCTCGCAGTTTTAGTTGCGACACAAGATCGAACGGTCGCAGTTTCGGGAATGTTATCAGGCGAACGAGCGCAATTTTTCTTTTCTTCCTATATATAAAAAAGTATGCTACTTGGTGTTGGCTTAGTCAACAAACGATTGTGCCAACCTTGAGCGTTGGATTGACATTCAAGGTCTGTCGTGTTTCTTCAGTCTCTTCTTCCTCGAGCCGCCAAAGCCAAACCAGCGCTGGCAGGACCACCTGCTCCCGCCTCCCACGGCTGGCTGTCCTGCCGCGTACGCATCGTGGCCACATTGCACCCTAAAACTCTGTGCATCTTCCTCGGCTCCTGTTCGTTCCCGTCCGAGGCCTCACCATCGTCCTCCGCCTTGGTTCGCTCGCCGCAGTGCCGCCCTCCGGTGTTGTCAACATGGTCAACAACCGAGAGGAATGAGGAGGTGACTGTACATGGTGAGAATGACAGTAGGGACCCAGCAGCGCGACAATAATTTTGTTTTTTCGGGACGGAGAAGGGTATTAACTGGGTTGTGCGGGACCTATGGCCCGTCTAGCCCATCCTTTTATTTCATATGTTTAGCACATGACCAGCCCAGTTTGTTTTTTTCCTTTCTGAAAATGCCTAGCCAGCTTTTTTTTGCAGAATAACCAACGTAGGCCTACTTGCTTTTCTACGCCCTGCTGGGCCAGAAATCTTTCAAGACGAGGAGGGATGCATTTTGCTCAGAAAATGGGCTATAAGTAATAATAAATGGGCTATAAAATGAAAAAAAATACAACAAACAGGCAATCAGTTCCAAAATACTTTTTTCTTTCGGATTTTGATATTTTAAATTTCATTGTTTTTGTGCGGGTAAAATTTCATTGAATTTAAATTAAGGTATATTTTGTTTTAAATTAATTTGAATCTGGCTAGAAATTTCGGGTTGTATGCTGTTTGAGACAGATTTGGAGGCTGACTTGTGGGTCTACTAGGTTGACGTGTACGAACGGCTTTGTCAACTTAGTCCACAAACGATTCTAGTAGCATTGACCGTTGGATGTTAATCCAACGGCCGTGCTGCTTCTTCAATATCTGATCTTCTTGCTCCAGCCGCCCAAACCAGCGCTGGTGGGACTACCTACTCCCGCCTCCCGTGGCCGGCTGTGCTGCCGCACAGGCCGCACCTCCCCACCCTACTTCATTGCTGGCCAGGCCATTCCTCTACTCACCCACACCTCCTGCTATTTTTCGGCGATGGCAGCCGAACCAGTAAACCCTCGTACTCCCCACCGCGTGGGCAACAATTGACGAGTCTTCCCCGGCTCCATGTCGTTCCCTTCCTAGGCCTCGCCGTCGTCCACCGCCATGGTGCTCTCGGCGCGGCCTGGTCAACGTGGTCAACGAACGACATCCATCGTACGTGGACTGTACGTGGAGAGGCTGACAGCTGGGTCCACGGCCGCCCACAAGGAAATGCCTCCTTATTATGCGCAAAATAATGACTCCTCCACCTGACATCTGGGACCCACAGGAAGGGCCTCTGTATTTTGCAAAAAAATGTGCCCCTCGCTGACAGGTCGTACCCACCAGCTATCTTCACACACAATGAAGTGCCTCCTTATTACGCACAAAAAAATGAATACTCCCCCTGCCAGCTGGAACCCAGCATAATGGGAGGCAGACTTGTGGGCCTACCAAGTTGATGGGGACGGAGGGCTTTGTCAACTTAGTCAATATGAATGATTCTAGCTCCAGTTACCGTATGATGTTCATCCAACGGCCGTAGTGCTTCTTCAACCTCTGGTCTTCTTGCTCAAGCCGCCCAAACCAGCGTCGGTCGTGTCGCGTGCTCTTGCCTCCCTTGGCCAGTTGTGATGCGGCGGATGCCTCACCCCCTACTACTCCCACCGCTGGCCAGGCCATCCCTCTACTCACCCACACCCCCTGAGGGAGTCCTGGATTAGGGGGTGTCCGGATGACCGGACTATGACCTTTAGCTGGACTCCTGGACTATGAAGATACAAGATTGAAGACTTCGTCCCGTGTCCGGATGGGACTTTCCTCGGCGTGGAAGGCAAGCTTGGCGATACGATATGTAGATCTCCTCCCGTTATAACCGACTCTGTGTAACCCTAGCCCTCTTCAGTGTCTATATAAACCGGAGGGTTTTAGTTCGTAGGACGAACAACAATCATACCATAGGCTAGCTTCTAGGGTTTAGCCTCTCTGTTCTCGTGGTAGATCCACTCTTGTACTACCCATATCATCAATATTAATCAAGCAGGAGTAGGGTTTTACCTCCATCGAGAGGGCCTGAACCTGGGTAAAAACATCGTGTCCCTTGTCTCCTGTTACCATCTGCCTACACACACAGTTCGGGACCCCCTACCCGGGATCCGCCAGTTTTGACACCAACATTGGTGCATTCATTGAGAGTTCCTCTGTGTCATCACCTTTAGGCCCGATGGCTCCTCTGATCATCAACAACGATGCGGTCCAGGGTGAGACTTTTCTCCCCGGACAGATCTTCGTATTCGGCGGCTTTGCACTGCGGGCCAATTCGCTTGGCCATCTGGAGCAGATCGAAAGCTACGCCCCTGGCCATCAGGTCAGGTTTTGAAGTTTGAACTACACGGCTGACATCCGTGGAGACTTGATCTTCGACGGGTTCAAGCCGCAGCCGAGCGTGCCGCACTGTCACGATGGGCATGATTTAGCTCTGCCGCCGGACAATGCCTGGGAGGCCGCCCCAGTGTCCGCTTTGACCCTTAGCTCAGAGCCGACTGCGCCAATCGAGGACGGGATGCTGGACACTGCCTCGGGGGCTACAATCTCCACAGCGATCGAGCCGAACACCAGCCTTGTCCTTTGCAAAGCTAGTGACTCCAAGGTGCCGGACTCCTTTCCGGACTCCGAACCTTCCGGGCCCCTGCCGATCGATCCCGATTGGGCGCCGATCATGGAGTTCGCCGCCGCTGACATCTTTCAACACTCGCCCTTCGGCGACATTCTGAACTCACTAAAGTCTCTCTCTTTATCAGGAGAGCCCTGGCCGGACTATGGTCAGCAAGGTTGGGATGCAGACGACGAAGAAATTCAAAGCCCACCCACCACCCACTTCGTAGCCACTGTCGATGATTTAACCGACATGCTCGACTTCGACTCCGAAGACATCGACGGTATGGACGCTGATGCGGGAGACGACCAAGAACCAGTGCCTATAGGGCACTGGAAAGCCACCTCGTCATACGACATATACATGGTGGACACCCCAAAAGAAGGGAATGGCGATGGAACAATGGAGGATGACCCCTCCAAGAAGAAGCCTAAGCGCCGGCGTTAGCGGCGCCGCTCTAAATCCCACCAAAGCAAAAACGGCGATTCCGGCACGGGAGATAATAACACCCCGGACAGTGCCGAAGACAACCCCCTCCAGCAGGATTCAGCACAGGAGGATGGAGAAGCCAACCCTCATGAGAGAGCGGCAGACAGAGAGGTAGAGGACGATAATTACATGCCTCCCTCCAAGGATGAGTTAAGCCTCGACGACGATGGATTTGTCGTGCCTGAGGATCCCGTCGAACAAGAGCGTTTCAAACGCAGGCTTATGGCCACGGTGAGCAGCCTCAAGAAAAAATAGTAGCAGCTTAGAGCTGACCAAGACTTGCTAGCCGACAGATGGACTGAAGTCCTTGCGGCTGAAGAGTACGAACTCGAACGCCCCTCCAAGAGCTACCCAAAGCGCAGGCTGCTACCCCGATTAGAGGAGAAAGCACCTAAACCTACATCACCAGCGCACGACGCGGCCGACCGGCCACCACGTGGCCACGAGAGAGAGGCCTCTCAGCTATCCACTCAAGCCGCACCCCGGCGTCGCTCAAAAAATACAAAGGCACGGGGAAATGCGCCAGACCTGCGAGACGTATTGGAGGAGAAGGCAAGGTAAACAAGATCGATCTACGGATCGCATGGGCGCCCCATGACACGTGACGATAACCGTCATGCCAGATATGGAAAATACGGCCAGGCCGAACACAACAGACAAAGCTCATTTGGGCTACGTCGTGATATAGCCCAGTACAGAGGCTCCACACACCCACTATGCTTCACAGATGAAGTAATGGATCATCAAATCCCCGAGGGTTTTAAGCCCGTAAACATCGAATCATACGATGGCACAACAAATCCGGCGGTATGGATCGAGGATTATCTCCTTCATATCCACATGGCCCGCGGTGATGATCTACACGCTATCAAATACCTCCCACTCAAGCTTAAAGGACCAGCTCGGCATTGGCTTAACAGCTTGCTAGCAGAGTCAATTGGTTGCTGGGAGGACCTGGAAGCCGCATTCCTCGACAATTTCCAGGGCACCTATGTGCGACCACCAGACGCCGATGACCTAAGCCACATAATTCAGCAGCCAGAGGAATCGGCCAGACAATTCTGGACATGGTTCCTAACCAAGAAAAATCAAATAGTCGACTGTCCGGACGCAGAGGCCCTTGCAGCCTTCAAACATAACATCCGAGACAAATGGCTTGCCCGACACCTAGGACAGGAAAAGCCGAAATCCATGGCAGCCCTCACAACACTCATGACCCGCTTTTGCACGGGAGAAGCCAGCTGGCTAGCTCGTAGTAATAACATGACCAAGATCCCTGGTAATTCGGATATCAAGGACAACAATGGTAGGTCGCGTCGCAACAAGCACAAGCGCCGCATTAACGACGACAATTGTAACGCCCCGGTGTAATGATGCTATAGTAATCCCTGGGGTTAATATAATCCTTTTGCTAAACAAGTGTTTGTTCATCATTGTTCTTATGTTTTTCAAATTCCAGTTGAACTCAAATTCAAATTCTGAGTGAAATTCAAAATTGGTCAAACATGAAAACTAAAATGTTCATCATGTGCCAAATAATCCACAAGTAATATTGGTGATGAACCAACATTTTTGAAAAGTGTTTGAGTGGTCTAAACTACTTAAAACAGTGACCTAAGAAATAAATTAAATGCCTTTTTAATTTATAAAAATGGCAAACTATTTCTAAAGCCTCACAATCTTTTTTGGCAGTGCCCAATAATTCTTTGAAAATTATCTTGGCCAGTGGCATAATTTTGCAAAGTCATTAGTGTCTAAAAAGAAGATGCAAAAGCTGCTGGAAAAACAAAAAAAAGAAATAAAAAGGAAAAAGAAGAGGGGAGAGTGAGAAAAGAGCCCCCTGCCTCCCTGGGCTTTAGCCCATTACACTGGCCGGCCCACCTTACCCCGGGTCGCCTTCCCTGTTCGACCGACCCCGTCGCTACAGGGGCGTGGTCGCCCCGGACTGCCTCGCCGTCGACGACGAGGGGGAGGATAAGGCCTCCACGCCCCCGACGCCTCGGGTGCCTCTCCCACTCACCTCCCCACTTGCCCCGCTCCGCCTCTCTCCCTCTCCCCACCAGATTCCTCCTTGCTCCCCTCACCCTTCTCCTCCCTCACCGAGGGAGCCGCTGCCGCGCGCCGTCGATCCCACGCTCCCTGTCGACCTCTCGCCTCGCCCCGATGACGTAGCGCTCCGCCGTCGTCCTCTGCGTCGTCCTATCCAAGCCATTGGAGCCGGAAGCCACCGAGACGAGCCCAACGACCTCTTCTTCCCCTACGGCCATCTTCAACTCCGGCGATGATTCCAGTGACGACATGCCTCCCCGAGCCCATTTGAGCACAACTACAGGGCCCGGTGAGCAGTCGTCGTCCTTCTCCCTCTCTCCCCGCGCGTTTCCGTCACCGTAGTGGTCGCATTGGAGATGCCCGAACTCTCCATCGCGGATCTCGTCGCCGGCAAGACTCCGGTGACCAAATGGTCACGGGCCAGTGCCCAGCGCGCTCACCGCACTGCATAGGCCTCGTCTAGCCGCTTGGTTTGCCCGCAAACGCACCCCAGCCCCGATCCCGACGATGACCGAAGTCCGGCATCCGCCCCGCTCGACGCCGTCGTCGTTGCAGCCCGCCCCCGCCTGAGCTAAGGTCACTGTTGGATGCGCCGCTCCTCCCGCGTCCGAACGAGCCCGACCGCGCTCGAAACGGCCCCCTGTGGCGTTTTTCCGGCGAAGTCCGGCGAGCCCTGCCGCTGTTTTGGTCGCCGGCGGGGAAACCCCGACGCCGCCGACGTGGCACACCTAGGGCCCGCCTCTGGGTCACTGCCCGTGGCCCCCTGGCCCCAGTTGACCTCGTTGACCGTGGTCAACTGTGTTGACTGGGCACACAGTGTTACTGACACGCGGGCCCCACCGTTTTTTTGTTAAATAAACGTTTTTTTTCAAATAAAAATAATTAGTTAAGCTAAATAGACACTGACATGTGGGGCCCGACAGCTAATTAACCATGTTTAATTAAAATAACCCACTATTAGCCCTCTGTGTATGACAGGTAGGACCCACTGGTCAGTTTGACCAGTCAGCGGGTCTGTTGACCTGCTGATGTCATGCTGACACTCTGCTAGCGTCATATTTCATTTTCTGTTAATTTAAATAATTCCAGAAAATGCTTCAACCTTTGAAAATTCATAGAAAATAAACCGTAACTCGGAAGAAAATGTTTTCTATATGAAAGTTGCTCAGAAAAATTCAACGAATCCGAATACGTGGTCCGTTCAACTGTCACATGCCTCTAACTATCTGAACATGGAACTTTTCCCCTCCGGTCATCTGTCTGACACAGGTCCGGAACCGGGAAAACATTCCCGGTTGAATTCCCCCTTCACCTATATCGTGTAGCCATACGTTAGGTCACTCCCGGCACAACATATTGCCACGTTATGCTTTGTGATGCTATGTTTGCTTTATATTTACTGTTTCTTCCCCCTCTTCTCTCCGGTAGACCCCGAGACCGATGCCGCCCCTGTGATCGACTACGTCGACGACGACCCCTCCTTGCCAGAGCAACCAGGCAAGCCCCCCCCTTTTTGATCATCCCGATATCGCCCATTCCTTTCTCTCATGCTTGCATTAGATTTTGCTACTGTTATTGTATGCTCCTATTCTGATGCATAGCCTGCTTTTGTTTCTGTTGTTGTACCTTACCTGCTTATCCTAAACTGCTTAGTATAGGTTGGTTAGTGATCCATCAGTGGCCCCCACCTTGTCCTTGTTGCCCCTGCTTCATCATTGAAGACCCGATCAACGGGATTGAAGACCAGGCCCCGGCACTGCACATCACTTTCCCCTTAGTTGCTCGACACTGCTGGGTTACTATCGAGTGCCGAGGGTGAGACCTCTACAGCACTTCTGATGTTGACCCTGTGGTGTAGCTATTCGGTCGTGGTCATCGAGGGTGATTCCGCCTTAACCACTTCCGATACGACTCTGTCGTGCAACCCCTCAAGTGTGAACCTCGGGGGTGATTCCTCTTACGTTCACCTTGATGATTACATCGAGTGAAATTCACCGGGGGTGATTCCTCGGGTTTTCCCCTTGATGTTTGGACACACGGTTACTATGGTTACTATGACTTTACACTGAACCATGTTACTAAAGACGGGTCGACCCTGAGGGGTGCCCGCGCGAGCATAATTGCGAGTGATGAGGAGTCGGGTTGACCTGGAAGGTGCCCGTGAGATAATTACGAGGCGTGGCCGGGCATTCTTAGCCCTTGCCGCAAGTCCTCGAGATGGGGCAACGGGGTCACATCTTTCGTGAGTCTCTGCTTGTTACCGCGCGTTCCCAATCCACTATGATTTGGATATTTGATCCGAGGGGCCTCTGGCCTGATAGCACTAACCATCACGTGGGCATAGTATGGGCGTTCTGCGTCGTGTACATCAGCCGAAGCTTAGTAGACGTCAGCGACAGAGCGGCGCGCGCCGGGTTGGACTGGTAAGCTCCTGCCTTTTTAGGGAGGTAGCTAGGTCTGCTCACCGGCCGCCCACGCAACGTGCAGGAGTTCCCGGGGCGATGGCCCATGACCCCTGGGGGCATAGGTTTAGTCCGGCGTGCTTGACCTCTCTATTAAGCCTAGGTCGGGTTGCGGCGTATTGTTTGGCCGAGGCCGGGCATGACCCAGGAAAGTGTGTCCGTCCGGAGTCAATCGAGCGTGGTGGGTAAGTTGGTGCACCCCTGCAGGGAAGAACTAATCTATGCATAGCCTGTCCTACAGTAACGGACACTTGGAGTTGTATCCCGATCGATACAACTAGAACTGGATACTTGTGATGAGATTTGGATTGTGATGAGGTGATAATTGGATAGTATGGCTCTGGGATTGCTTTCTCGCAAGGAGTCGAGAAAGGATCTCCGGCCGAGGTTGATAACACTACTACTACTTTACTTTATGCTACTCTACTCCCTCCTGTTGCCGCAAGATGGTGGGTTCGAGAAGAAGCTAGTCTTCGATAGGCTAGGCTTTTCCCCCTTCTCTTCTAGCATTCTGCAGCCCAATCCACATATACAGCCCTCCCTTTGATAATGTTGCATATGTAGTGTAGATCCTTGCTTGCGAGTACTTTGGATGAGTACTCACGGTTGCTTTGCTCCCTCTTTTTCCCCTTTTCCATTCTTCTCGGATGACGCAACCAGATGACGGAGTCCAGGAGCTAGATGACACCTTTGACGACTGCTACTACCCCGAGGGTGCCTACTACCACGTGACGGAGACCGCAGATGACCAGGAGTAGTTAGGAGGCTCCCAGGCAGGAGGCCTTGCCTTTTCGATCGTAGGTGCTTTTGTGCTAGCCTTCTTAAGGCACTTGTCTAACTCATGTCTGTACTCAGATATTGTTGCTTCCGCTGACTCTTGTGTTTTCAAGCTTATGTATTCGAGCCCTCGGGGCCCCTGGCTTGTAATATAAAGCTTGTATTATTTTAATTGGTGTCCAGAGTTGTGTTGTGATATCTTCCCATGAGTCCTTGATCTTGATCGTACACATTTGCGTGTATGATTAGTGTACGATTGAATCGAGGGCGTCACAACAATGCTGAGGATACGACAGTTAATGCCGGATTCAGAGGCTCTAAACCCGGTCAGCGGAAAAATCCATTTAAAAGAAATACTCCGGGCCCGTCCAGTTTGGACCGAATACTCGATCGCTCGTGCCAGATACACGGCACCCCCGAAACACCAGCCAATCACACCAACAGGGATTGTTGGGTGTTCAAGCAGGCAGGCAAGTTAAGTGCCGAAAACAGAGACAAGGGGCTGCATAGCAATGACGAGGAGGAGCCCCGGCCGCGGAACAATAGGGGACAGAAGGGCTTTCCCCCACAAGTGAGGACGGTGAACATGATATACACAACCCACATCCCCAAAAGGGAGCGGAAGCATGCACTCAGGGATGTATATGCGTTGGAGCCAGTCGCCCCAAAGTTCAACCCGTGGTCCTCGTGCCCGATCACTTTTGATCGAAGGGACCACCCCACTAGCATCCGCCACAGCGGATTCGCCGCATTGGTTATAGACCCAATCTGTCAGGACCCCGACTCAATGCCACATCGATCTAGCATGTAACACCTCATATCACTTTGCGGCCTCACGCACGGTATTCCCACGGGTGTCGCCTTACCTTTGCCCGGGACCGTTTGCGCCTTTTGGCACACGTATATGACAGTGTCGCTAGCATCCATATGATAAGGAGCCCGGGCTGACATGGCTAGTCGTAAACCCAAAGTGGCACAGACTTACAGGGACAGGCATCCATGACCCAGCATCGAACGTGTCGGTCATCAGCGAGTGAATCCAGGCTGTAGCACTGGGCTAGCAGGACTCCGGTGAACCGGGCTGTAGCGGGCTAACAGGACTCTGGTATTCATCGCGTGACATTTCCCCGAAGGGACAGACACAGGAACGAAGAAGGACACATGCCGGCCAGCCTAAGTGTTCCGGAGCAGTAGCAAGCTACCATGGCTCGGTGGAAACACTAGGAGACATTTCCCGGTAAGAGAGGCTACTAAAGATAAACAACTAGATAGTCAGATCCCACACATACCAAGCATTTCAATAACATACACACAATATGCTCGATATGTGCAATACAACATGGCATCACAAAATGACTCTACGACTCAAGTAGTTTATTCAATAGGCTCCGAGGAGCGAGACATTACAAACATGGGTCTCATGACCCAACAATCAGAGCATACAAGTCAAAGCACAAGCGGAAGCTATCATGTCTGAGTACAGACATCTATAAATGAAAAAGGCTGAGAAGCCTGACTATCGATCAGATCCTGCCGAGGGCACAAGATCGTAGCTGAGGTATCAAGCTAAACGTCGAAGTCCAAGCAGAACTACTAGTGAGACTGAAGTCTCTCTGCAAAAACATAAAATAGGCAAACGTGAGTACAAATGTACCCAGCAAGACTTACATCAGAACTAACTACATATGCATCATTATCAACAAAGGGGATGGTGGGGTTTAACTGCAGCAAGCCAGCTTTGACTCGGTGGCTATCCTAAACTACGACTACAATGTAACTCTTTTGAGGTGGCGCACACGAGTCCACATATTCACCATATCAATACACCACTATGGAACCGCTCCCGTCTCCCTACGAGAACGCCATCCATAGCACTCACGCTTATCTTGCGTATTTTAGGGTATCCACTTTCACTTGTCTATGAACTGATATAAGCAACCCAGAAGTCCTTTTCCGCGGACACGGCTATTCGAATAGATGATGTTAACCCTGCAGGGATGTACTTCTTCATACATGTTTCCACCACTTAGCGTCTGCACACGACATGTGCTCGGCAGACTTCAAGCGAAAGCCGACGTGGGTGTAGACCACGACCTACCTAAACACTCAAGTCTCTAGTCCAGGTTTATCGCCTATTCGGGTTCCATCCATGAGGAGATCCGTCCGGAGTTTCGCTCACAGCCCCAAACGATGTGAACAGGGTTCCGTGACACCAAACGGGCGCCCGGTATACCCGGCCATGTGCCTACCGCATCACAGCCCACCCCTACGGTCAGCGCTGTCCACGGCCTCCAGCATACTACAAACACCAGAAACTACTTGCAACTCCTGGACAGAGGACTAGGATGATTAAGAAGTCGAGCGGGGTCATATTTCAGGGCCCAATGTATGGTAGTAGCTGAATCATGGATCACAAACACAGAACTCAGTTCCTGAGGACGGCTTCAATGAGACAACCCACCATGTACTCCTACATGGCCTCTCACCGACACCTTTTACCAAATCGTGTTCACACACTTAGCTCACACACAGTAGGACATGTTCACACACCTCTGATTCATCCCGGATGAATCAGACCTGACACAACTCTAAGCAGTAGCAGGCATGACAATAAGCATGAATGAGTAGGCACAACAGGGCTCAAACAACTCCTACTCATGCTAGTGGGTTTCATCTATTTACTGTGGCAATGACAGGTCATGCAGAGGATAAAGGGATTCAGCTACCGCAGCAAGTAACAGTTGAATCGTTGTTGTCCTAATGCAGTAAAAGAGAGCAAGAGCGAGAGAGTGGGATTGTATCGGAATGAACAAGGGGGTTTTGCTTGCCTGGCACTTCTGAAGATAACATTGAGTCTTCATCAGTGTCAACGATCACATCATCGGTATCGCGTCTATCGAGAGGGGACAAATACCGGCAACACAGAAAAACACAATCAATGCAATGCACAATATGATGCATGATCATGACATGGCAAAATGAATGTGTTTTGGGCTAATGCATCTAGCAACAAGTTAAATGGGGTTGGTTTGAATACAAGATTCGAATTCAAACTCCATATGTGGTTATTCAAATGCCATTTAATTGATTTGTGCTATACAGCAGCTATAAGTTGTTCTAACATGCATGAAAATGGTACAGATGGATTCCTTGAATTTTTCTGATAATTTTTCATATATAAATTATTTAATTTGGAGCTACGGTTGAATTTCTATGAATTTTTGAAGTTTGGGATATTTTCTGGATTTTCTGATTTATTTTAAATCCAGAAAATCATTTAATGCGTCAGCATGACATCACCCTGACGTCATCAGGTCAACAGGGCAGGTTCAGGTCAAACCTGACCAGTGGGGTCCACTGGTCAGTGACTGGGGCTGATTCGGGTGTATGACAGGTGGGTCCGATCAACGGACACGTCAGCACAGTCAACTCTGACTTGTGGGCCCCACTTTATTAAACTAATCTAAACAGAAAATAAACCCGGAGTTAATTAGATGCGGGGCCCAGCTGTCATTGTCATAGCGTTAGACTAATAGCGTAATTAGTACTAATCTAATCCGCCATGTCAGCGTCACCGGAACCTCGCCGGCGGTGACCAGAACGACGGCGGCGCGGCTCAGAAACGTGCTACAGGTGGCGGTTGGACACGCGGAGACCACCGGGACGTAGCCCGTGCTCTCCCGCATCAAGAGGAGGCGGAGTTGGGCGCGGGGGTTGCCGGAATCATGCCGGCGATGAGCTTTGGCGGCGGTCGGAGTTCGGGTGGGTGTGGGGTTGGTGCTAGGGGGCACGTGGGGAGAAGCTGGTGGTGGCTACGGGCTCCTGGAGACGTGTTGAGTGCGATGGTGTGCTCGGCTTCGAGCTACAACAGCTCCAGCCACGGCGGTGACGAGGCACGGCGGCGGCGAGCTTCGGAGCTCAATGGGACGGCAATTACAGGATGCTAGGGACGACTGGGCAAGGGGGAATCGGGTCAGCGGCTCACCGCGGAGCTGCAGGGATGGTTAGCGGGCTCGGGGACGTCCGGTAGCTCTCGAATCGACGACGAGGATCCACGGCGGCTGGAGGCGAGGATGGCGACGGCGATGGCTCCACGGGGTGCTCCGTCTTGCGTGGCTTGACGAGGAGGTAGAGGGGGTCGCGGCGGAGCTGGGGAGCGTGTCGGGGAGGCGAGGGGAGGCCGGTGGCGGCGGCTATGGTGAACGGCGTCGGCGGCTGCGCTCTGCTTCGGGAGAGGGGGCGAGGGAGGCGAGGCAGGGAGAGAGGGAAGAGGTGCACGGGAGAGTGAGGGGGGGTCAGGGGTCCAGAGCGATGCCGAGGAGGCTTCGAGGCGCCTCGGTGAGGCAGGCAAGGAGGGAGGTGGCGTGGCGAGCTCGGCGGCGTCGCGGTGTCCCTCCTCTGCCTACTGGCACGAGGAGGAAGGCGACAGGGGGGGGGGCGCCTGGTGGGCTGGGCCGCTGCTGGGCTGCACAGTGATGGGCTGCGGGTGGGCTGCCAGGTAAGCTCAGGTAAGTTTCTCTGCTCTGTTTTATTTTTTTCTTCTTCTGTTTTGTTTTATTAATTTATTTTGCCACTGTTTTGAATTTAAATAATTCAAACAATGCCAAAAACTCCTCTGAATATTTTTATATTGCTAGATGGACTTTTCCAAAAGCTTATAAAATATTTCAGGGGTATTTGAAATTATATTCTAATTATATGAATATAATTCAAATTCAAATAGCTAATGATTTAAATTCAAAGTCCCAAAAATAAATCCTTAAAAATGTTCAATATTTTGGTTGGGACCAGAACCCTTGCCAAAAATTATCAAACATCTAAGAAGAACATTTTGGAGCAATGAATGAGATTTCTAGGGTTTTTGCCCCTCTTTTATTTAAGTTTTTGAGGCTTCCAAAATTCCTCAGTTCAAATTTCAGAATTTAAACATGATGCACACATGAAGCTAGCCTAGAGCACTACCAGCAGCTAGGGATGTGACAACTCACCCCCACTAAACAAGAATCTCGTCTCGGGATTCAAGCGTAGGGTAAGGTGAAGGATAACGCAGACTAGTATAATCTTCACGATCCAGGGTGCACTTCAGTTGAACGTTGATTCATTCACCATCATTGTCTTGAAGTCTTGCTTTGAAAAATCCTGTTAACATGACATGGAGGGAAGAAGGAGACTCTAGAAGGGTCGATCTTCTCAAAGATCGAACAACTCACGGAATGAGACATAAGACCATCTCCCGGATTGAGACACGAGATACACATCAGGAGGGGTGGAAAGAGACGGATGACGAAGGTGCACTAGGTGGACAACAACTCCACACTTAAGAGGGTGGTAAATGATTGTCCACGTAGCGAGGAGTTAAGTTGCCATGATACCACGACGAAACATCCTGGAGGAGGGTGATTCGTAGATTATTTCCTTAAGTGGCAAAAAGAATTACCTTTGATTCAGAGATCATTGAAACTCTTTAAACCAGCCTAAGGCAATTCTCGAGCGATCGTTTGGAGGGGGTCGGTAGAATGGCATACTCGTACTTGGATGATGTGGATTACCTTGTTGAAGACAACGCAATGGATGATTCTTGCTTATCACCGGAAATGGAAGAGACCCATGGTAGAATGGCACATTGGCGGTGCAAGCTGGGAACAAAATGCAAATGCTGGGAATGATTCTGGTAACTGGGGAAGAACCCAACAATAGAGAGTGAATTCACTGTTTGAGTAGGTCATAGCATTGCCGAGGGAACTGAGAGCAAACCCAGCTAGTGCCGAGGATAACACGTAGCGCTTGTGCGTGCTCTCAAGAACTTGACCATTTCCACAATCATCAAGGTGTTATCAACAACCGCGTCAAGGGTGCTGACAACACAACATACTACCATGATGAATAGCGATGGACGATGCAGATGCAAAGGAGGATAACACTTTCTCAGATTTCATCTTAGCGAGGCCAAGGGAACGAAATCTGGATGATCGACCGAGAGACATTTAGCACTCCGCTTCTAATGTTCTCCTTGATGTGCTAGCGTAATCCACCCATAGATATGGTTTGATATCTAGAACATCAAGTAAAAGGTCGGGCTTCGGAATCTCAAAATCCATAGGGGCAACTAGGGAGTAAATCCTACGAAATCCCTATGGGGAGGTGGCCAACTTCTTCAATCAAAATACTACAATAATAGGTCTTTCGGTTGGGTGGTGCTGGCCACGACATCCACTTCACCAGTTATCGAGGGATCAATATTATAGTTCTTGGGAAATGTTCCAACCATCATATCTGCCTGAGATTCAGATCTGGTTGGTGTCAGGATATTCCAAACCCATCGAGTCTAGGAAGAAAAATGAAAGTTTGCAACACAAATCGACGAGATGACGTTGCGGGATTCTCGGGAGATGAACTACGATAGCAAGCTCCAAAACATGAGTTGGTTCTGCTACAAACATGTGAACATGTTGTCCAAGACAAGCATGACCACAAAGTAGCCTTATAATAAAACACTACCGAGTTCAGGTGGGGAACCATCAACGAGGATATCAAAATCCTTGCATAAGGTATACTCTTAAGAAGGAACTTCTTCTCCTTGAACAAATCAATCAGTGGCTTGGGGCGCTAGGATATACATATGGAAAGAAGATGATCAGTCTAACAGACCACAGAATTCTTCGCACGTGCATGACCGACTTGGGATGATTCCAAAGGAGCAAAAACAAACTTTCTCGAATTCACGACGGCAACTCACATCAAAATGCACGTGAATCAAAGGAAGTCACTCCTTTCATCAAACAAGTACTTCATGAGCTAGCATGAAGAAAATGCTTTCAAAAGTTTCCAATACTAACTTAATGTTCAACAACATCATGGAGGAGATAAGGATGTTGTCAATGGACTCAACAACAACTCATCGGAATTTCCATATCACTGGACTTCCACCATCGTGTGAACACGGTGATAGCATTGGTCAGACCCAAAAGATATAATGGTGTATGCTCGAGGGATCAACCATGAGGAAGACAACATTACGAGCATCGTTGGTTCTGACTTGATTTGACGATAGCCCACACTCAAATCAAAGGATTGATAAGACAATAGGTCCAGCAACTGATCACAGAGACCAATCGATGAAGATATCATCTTTCTTCAACACACACAACACAAGAATATCCCTTTGGAACGAACTAAGTCAGGCAAGCTTTTATCTTCCAACCCTCCAAGTTATCGTTTAGCTTAACCAACTAGCTCAGGGATATCTAACACCGATTCTTGGAGAGAAGGTGGTTCACAAGAAACCAACTTGATCACGAGCTCAACATAGCGGTCAGGTGACAACCTGGTAATACTTCCAAGAAGATCTTCGGAAATCACGAACCACCGATATGTTACTAAGCTCGAGAACAATCTTGCTTTTCAGGGCAAGATGATATGGTCAAATGAGTGAGGACTTGACAAAATCCTAACTCATCAATCAAAGAGTGCACCAGGAAATAAGGACTAGGTAGCACGATCAATCTTAGAATGGTGATTCAATAACCAACACACTAAGAATGAAATTATTGTCCTTTAACTACCCAGCAACGAGGTTGCTAGGCGTATTGATTTCACACATCACAATTCATTTGTCGGTATTCCGGTTGCATTAGCACGAAGACCAAGGAATGACTAATGATGGCAAGAAGTATCACTGTACCAAGAGTTCATAGGATGGTGTGCAATTCCTATAACAATCCCGATATAAAGATGGTAATACTCCAAGGTAGAACAGAACAAAAGCTGGATTAGCAATTTGATCTGTGGAGCACCACTTCTTTGACCCAATCCTGGATATGGAAGAGGTACTGGAGTTTGTTTCTCCTAGCCATTCTGCGATAGAATGGCTTGATGGACCACAAGAGTAATAGGCATCGATAAACGAACGCACGCATACTCTTGACTATCAATTGATAGACGAGGGTCAGAATGCAACTAAAGAGAACAACTCAAAGGCACATATAATTTTCTGAGTTGTGGATGCATAGACTAGTATGTCAAACCAAGTTCAACATAATTCTTCCGGATAACCCATGTAGAAGGGTTGAACTGACAGAGTCACGATTTATGAATGGAGAACTCCTCAAGAGTACTCTAATTGTGATTTTTTTTGATCCAATAAACATCTGCCATAAGTAGTTCATGGTATTTGGAAGAAGAAGATACCACGGACTTCAAGGACTATCGCAAAGGTTACTAATATCCTAAAGGCACTAGCAATTACTATCAACATGAAGTAGGTAGAGTGAATCTCGGGTTCAAAACCCAGGAATAGAATACCTACTACTAAATGGCATCACGGGATGCTTTCGATAATGACGGCCAGGGTCATCACACTGGAACATAAATCATGGCTAGACTACTAGATGATCCCCTGAGACACCTAGGGTCATAATAGTAACTCCAACATAATGTCAAGGCAATAGAATACCTCAACTCAACAATTAGTGTGATTGAGCTGGCATAAAGGAACATCGAAACCAGAGGGAAAGGATTTTGCAAATGCATCAGACTATTTAGAAACCTGGAATGACTCGGACAGCATAACGGCTGTAAATGCTCAGAAAAGATTTGAGACATTCACAAGAATGGTGGCATAACCACTCAGAAGCACAATATCAAGGTTTCGAGATCAACAATTAACATACGGAAGTAGTAGGAACTGAACTGAGACTTAAATCCAACAATCTTATAAGTCTACGGATTAGTAACACGTGATCCTGATAGAAAGAAGAGATAGCCTAGTTCTTCATCCCCGTAGGAAAGATAAGATGACTCAGATCAGAAGGGCATAAAGTATAAGGAGTAAAAAGAGCCTTACGTTCCATCCCACAATCAATTCCCTTATATAACTAAAGAATTTCTAGACTCAACTTCGACCGGAATGGCTTGGTAATCCTACAGGCAGTCAAGCTCTAATACCAACGCTGTCAGGACCCCGACTCAATGCCACATCGATCTAGCATGTAACACCTCATATCACTTTGCGGCCTCACGCACGGTATTCCCACGGGTGTCACCTTACCTTTGCCCGGGACCGTTTGCGCCTTTTGGCACACGTATATGACAGTGTCGCTAGCATCCATATGATAAGGAGCCCGGGCTGACATGGCTAGTCGTAAACCCAAAGTGGCACAGACTTACAGGGACATGCATCCATGACCCAGCATCGAACGTGTCGGTCATCAGCGAGTGAATCCAGGCTGTAGCACTGGGCTAGCAGGACTCCGGTGAACCGGGCTGTAGCGGGCTAACAGGACTCTGGTATTCATCGCGTGACATTTCCCCGAAGGGACAGACACAGGAACGAAGAAGGACACATGCCGGCCAGCCTAAGTGTTCCGGAGCAGTAGCAAGCTACCATGGCTCGGTGGAAACACTAGGAGACATTTCCCGGTAAGAGAGGCTACTAAAGATAAACAACTAGATAGTCAGATCCCACACATACCAAGCATTTCAATAACATACACACAATATGCTCGATATGTGCAATACAACATGGCATCACAAAATGACTCTACGACTCAAGTAGTTTATTCAATAGGCTCTGAGGAGCGAGACATTACAAACATGGGTCTCATGACCCAACAATCAGAGCATACAAGTCAAAGCACAAGCGGAAGCTATCATGTCTGAGTACAGACATCTATAAATGAAAAAGGCTGAGAAGCCTGACTATCGATCAGATCCTGCCGAGGGCACAAGATCGTAGCTGAGGTATCAAGCTAAACGTCGAAGTCCAAGCGGAACTACTAGTGAGACTGAAGTCTCTCTGCAAAAACATAAAATAGGCAAACGTGAGTACAAATGTACCCAGCAAGACTTACATCAGAACTAACTACATATGCATCATTATCAACAAAGGGGATGGTGGGGTTTAACTGCAGCAAGCCAGCTTTGACTCGGTGGCTATCCTAAACTACGACTACAATGTAACTCTTTTGAGGTGGCGCACACGAGTCCACATATTCACCATATCAATACACCACTATGGAACCGCTCCCGTCTCCCTACGAGAGCGCCATCCATAGCACTCACGCTTATCTTGCGTATTTTAGGGTATCCACTTTCACTTGTCTATGAACTGATATAAGCAACCCAGAAGTCCTTTTCCGCGGACACGGCTATTCGAATAGATGATGTTAACCCTGCAGGGGTGTACTTCTTCATACATGTTTCCACCACTTAGCGTCTGCACACGACATGTGCTCGGCAGACTTCAAGCGAAAGCCGACGTGGGTGTAGACCATGACCTACCTAAACACTCAAGTCTCTAGTCCAGGTTTATCGCCTATTCGGGTTCCATCCATGAGGAGATCCGGCCGGAGTTTCGCTCACAGCCCCAAACGATGTGAACAGGGTTCCGTGACACCAAACGGGCGCCCAGTATACCCGGCCACGTGCCTACCGCATCACAGCCCACCCCTACGGTCAGCGCTGTCCACGGCCTCCAGCATACTACAAACACCAGAAACTACTTGCAACTCCTGGACAGAAGACTAGGGTGATTAAGAAGTCGAGCGGGGTCATATTTCAGGGCCCAATGTATGGTAGTAGCTGAATCATGGATCACAAACACAGAACTCAGTTCCTGAGGACGGCTTCAATGAGACAACCCACCATGTACTCCTACATGGCCTCTCACCGACACCTTTTACCAAATCGTGTTCACACACTTAGCTCACACACAGTAGGACATGTTCACACACCTCTGATTCATCCCGGATGAATCAGACCTGACACAACTCTAAGCAGTAGCAGGCATGACAATAAGCATGAATGAGTAGGCACAACAGGGCTCAAACAACTCCTACTCATGCTAGTGGGTTTCATCTATTTACTGTGGCAATGACAGGTCATGCAGAGGATAAAGGGGTTCAGCTACCGCAGCAAGTAACAGTTGAATCGTTGTTGTCCTAATGCAGTAAAAGAGAGCAGGAGCGAGAGAGTGGGATTGTATCGGAATGAACAAGGGGGTTTTGCTTGCCTGGCACTTCTGAAGATAACATTGAGTCTTCATCAGTGTCAACGATCACATCATCGGTATCGCGTCTATCGAGAGGGGACAAATACCGGCAACACAGAAAAACACAATCAATGCAATGCACAATATGATGCATGATCATGACATGGCAAAATGAATGTGTTTTGGGCTAATGCATCTAGCAACAAGTTAAATGGGGTTGGTTTGAATACAAGATTCAAATTCAAACTCCATATGTGGTTATTCAAATGCCATTTAATTGATTTGTGCTATACAGCAGCTATAAGTTGTTCTAACATGCATGAAAATGGTACAGATGGATTCCTTGAATTTTTCTGATAATTTTTCATATATAAATTATTTAATTTGGAGCTACGGTTGAATTTCTATGAATTTTTGAAGTTTGGGATATTTTCTGGATTTTCTGATTTATTTTAAATCCAGAAAATCATTTAATGCGTCAGCATGACATCACCCTGACGTCAACAGGTCAACAGGGCAGGTTCAGGTCAAACCTGACCAGTGGGGTCCACTGGTCAGTGACTGGGGCTGATTCGGGTGTATGACAGGTGGGTCCGGTCAACGGACACGTCAGCACAGTCAACTCTGACTTGTGGGCCCCACTTTATTAAACTAATCTAAACAGAAAATAAACCTGGAGTTAATTAGACGCGGGGCCCAGCTGTCATTGTCATAGCGTTAGACTAATAGCGTAATTAGTACTAATCTAATCCGCCATGTCAGCGTCACCGGAACCTCGCCGGCGGCGACCAGAACGACGGCGGCGCGGCTCAGAAACGTGCTACAGGTGGCGGTTGGACACGCGGAGACCACCGGGACGTAGCCCGTGCTCTCCCGCATCAAGAGGAGGCGGAGTTGGGCGCGGGGGTTGCCGGAATCATGCCGGCGATGAGCTTTGGCGGCGGTCGGAGTTCGGGTGGGTGTGGGGTTGGTGCTAGGGGGCACGTGGGGAGAAGCTGGTGGTGGCTACGGGCTCCTGGAGACGTGTTGAGTGCGGTGGTGTGCTCGGCTTCGAGCTACAACGGCTCCAGCCACGGCGGTGACGAGGCACGGCGGCGGCGAGCTTCGGAGCTCAAGGGGACGACAATTACAGGATGCTAGGGACGACGGGGCAAGGGGGAATCGGGTCAGCAGCTCACCGCGGAGCTGCAGGGATGGTTAGCGGGCTCGGGGACGCCCGGTAGCTCTCGAATCGACGGCGAGGATCCACGGCGGCCGGAGGCGAGGATGGCGACGACGATGGCTCCACGGGGTGCTCCGTCTTGCGTGGCTCGACGAGGAGGTAGAGGGGGTCGCGGCGGAGCTGGGGAGCGTGTCGGGGAGGTGAGGGGAGGCCGGTGGCGGCGGCTATGGTGAACGGCGTCGGCGGCTGCGCTCTGCTTCGGGAGAGGGGGCGAGGGAGGCGAGGCAGGGAGAGAGGGAAGAGGTGCACGGGAGAGTGAGGGGGGGTCAGGGGTCCAGAGCGATGCCGAGGAGGCTTCGAGGC
>NC_057813.1:667101351-667176776 GCF_018294505.1 Triticum aestivum | reverse complement strand
TCTCTGCTCTGTTTTATTTTTTTCTTCTTCTGTTTTGTTTTATTAATTTATTTTTCCACTGTTTTGAATTTAAATAATTCAAACAATGCCAAAAACTCCTCTGAATATTTTTGTATTGCTAGATGGACTTTTCCAAAAGCTTATAAAATATTTCAGGGGTATTTGAAATTATATTCTAATTATATGAATATAATTCAAATTCAAATAGCTAATGATTTAAATTCAAAGTCCCAAAAATAAATCCTTAAAAATGTTCAATATTTTGGTTGGGACCAGAACCCTTGCCAAAAATTATCAAACATCTAAGAAGAACATTTTGGAGCAATGAATGAGATTTCTAGGGTTTTTGCCCCTCTTTTATTTAAGTTTTTGAGGCTTCCAAAATTCCTCAGTTCAAATTTCAGAATTTAAACATGATGCACACATGAAGCTAGCCTAGAGCACTACCAGCAGCTAGGGATGTGACACAATCATTGACAGATTTCACCTCACTAGAGTCCTCATGGATGGCGGTAGCAGCCTGAACCTGCTTTACCAGGATACAGTGCGAAAAATGGGCATAGATCCCTCAAGGATTAAACCCACAAAGACGACCTTTAAAGGCGTCATACCAGGTGTAGATGCCAACTGTACATGCTCAATTACACTCGAAGTGGTCTTCGGATCCCCGGATAATTTCTGAAGCGAGGAGTTAATCTTCGACACAGTCCCGTTCCGCAGTGGCTATCATGCCCTGCTCGGACGAACCGCATTTGCAAAGTTCAATGCGGTTCCGCACTACGCATACCTCAAGCTCAAGATGCCAGGCCCTCGAGGAGTCATTACAGTCAATGGAAACACCGAACGCTCTCTCTGAACGGAGGAGCATACGGCGGCCCTTGCGGCGGAAGTACAAAGTAGCCTCTCAAGGCAATTCTCTAGTCCGGCTATTAAATGTCCGAACACCGTCAAGCGCGCCCAGAGTAACCTACAAAAAGACCGCCTAGCACGTTCCGAGCAAGCGTAGCAGTGCGGCCCCAACCCCAGCCCTCGCGAAATTGCAAAACCAGTACTACGCATACATAAATACGCCCTGGAAATACCATGGGCACAAGGGGAGGGGCACAACCACGGCAAGCCCAACATGCGGCTCAACCGCACTAGGGGCTCCAAATTTTGTCATTTCTTTTTTCTTACTTTCAGGACTCCACTCTCCGGAAGGCCTGTCCGGCAGTACAATTGCTGAATACACAATGCAACAGCCAGGGAGGCAGCAACCTATGTCGAATGTCTAGGTGGTCTCTATAACGAGCTAAATACCTATCTTACATAAAGTCTCACAGCTTGCCCCTGGAGGGGGACATGTCAAATAATCCCATCTCTTGCTTATCGCACTATTTGTATCATTCTGCTTTCACAGCAGCATTTTAATAAACAATACATAGCTCTCATCTATTATTGCATTCATTTTTTATGTAAATATGTTCAGTTATGACATTATGCAACCGTACACTTTGGTACGGCCAATACACCAGGGGCTTAAGTACCCCAGAATATGGTGTGAGAAGTCCGAACACTCTAACGAGTGCGGCACCCCGAACTTATAGCATTATATGCATCGGCTCTGAATCATGTCTTGGGTCAATAGTTGGGTTTGCCCGGCTCCCATTGAGGGAGTCTTGGATTAGGGGGTGTCCGGATGGCCGGACTATGACCTTTGGCCGGACTCCCGGACTGTGAAGATACAAGATTGAAGACTTCGTCTCGTGTCCGGATAGGACTTTCCTTGGTGTGGAAGGCAAGCATGGCGATGCGATATGTAGATCTCCTCCCATTGTAACCGACTCTGTGTAACCCTAACCCTCTCTGGTGTCTATATAAACCGGAGAGTTTTAGTCCGTAGGACGAACAACAATCATACCATAGGCTAGCTTCTAGGGTTTAGCCTCTCTGATCTCATCGTAGATCTACTCTTGTACTACCCATATCATCAATATTAATCAAGCAGGAGTATGGTTTTACCTCCATCGAGAGGGCCCGGATCTAGGTAAAAACACCGTATCCCTTGTCTCCTATTACCATCCGCCTAGACGCACAGTTCGGGACCCCCTACCCGAGATCCGCCGGTTTTGACACCGACATTGGTGCTTTCATTGAGAGTTCCTCTGTGTCGTCACCTTTAGGCCCGATGGCTTCTTCGATCATCAACCACGACGTGGTCCAGGGTGAGACTTTGCTTCCCGGACAGATCTTCGTATTCGGCGGCTTTGCACTGCGGGCCAATTCACTTGGCCATCTGGAGCAAATCCAAAGCTACGCCCCTGGCCATCAGGTCAGATTTGGAAGTTTAAACTACACGGCTGACATCCGCGGAGACTTGATCTTCGACGGATTCGAGCCACAGCCGAGCGCGCCGCACTGTCATGATGGGCATGATCTAGCTCTGCCACCAGACAGTGCCCAGAGCGCTGCTCAGGTGTTCTCTCTGACCCTGGCTCGGAGCCGACTGCGCCGGTCGAGGACGGGTGGCTAGAGGCCGCCTCGGGGGCTGCAATCTCTACGGTGATCGAGCCGAACACCAATCTTGTCCTTCGCGGAGCTCGTGACTCCAAATCTTCTGCACCCCTCCCGATCGAACCCAATTGGGCTCCGATCACGGAGTTCACCGCCGCAGACATCTTTCAACACTCGCCCTTTGGCGACATCCTAAATTCACTAAAGTCTCTCTCTTTATCAGGAGAGCCTTGGCCGGACTATGGTCAGCAAGGTTGGGATGCGGACGACGAAGAAATTCGAAACCCACCCACCACCCACTTCGTAGCCACTATCGACAATTTAACCGACATGCTCGACTTCGACTCCGAAGACATCGACGGTATGGACGCCGATGAAGGAGACGACCAAGAGCCCGCGCCTATAGGGCACTGGAAAGCCACCTCGTCATATGATGTATACATGGTGGACACCCCAAAAGAAGGGGATGGCAATGGAACAACGGAGGATGACCCCTCCAAGAAACAGCCTAAGCGCTGGCGTCAGCGGCGCCGCTCTAAATCCCGCCAAAGCAAAAACGGCGAGTCCGCCACTGGAGACAATAACACCCCGGACAGTGCCGAAGACAACCCCCTCCAGCAGGATTCAGCGCAGGAGGATGGAGAAGCCAGCCCTCATGAGAGAGCGGCAGATAGAGAGGTCGAGGACGACAATTATATGCCTCCCTCCGAAGACGAGGCAAGCCTTGACGACGACAAATTTGTCGTGCCTGAGGATCCCATCAAACAAGAGCGTTTCAAACGCAGGCTTATGGCCACGGCAAGCAGCCTCAAGAAAAAACAACAACAGCTTAGAGCTGACCAAGATTTGCTAGCCGATAGATGGACTGAAGTCCTGGCGGCCGAAGAGTACAAACTCGAACGCCCCTCCAAGAGCTACCCAAAGTGCAGGCTGCTACCCCAATTAGAGGAGGAAGCAACTAAACCTACATCACCAGCGTATGACGCGGCTGACCGGCCACCTCGTGGCCACGACAGAGAGGCCTCTCGGCCATCCATTCAAGCCGCACCCCGGCGCCGCTCAAAAAGTACCAAGGCACGGGGAAACCCGCTAGACCTGCAAGACATATGGAGGACAAGGCCAAGAAAACAAGATCGATCTACGAATCGCGTGGGCGCCCCACGACACGTGACGATAATCATCAGGCCGGATACGGCAAGCACGACCAGGCCGAACAGGGCAGGCAAAGCTCATATGAGCTACGTCGTGATATATCCCAGTACAGAGGCGCCGCACACCCACTATGCTTCACAGATGAAGTAATGGATCATCAAACCCCTGAAGGGTTTAAACCCGTAAACATCGAATCATACGATGGCACAACAGATCCTGCGGTATGGATCGAGGATTATCTCCTTCATATCCACATGGCCCGCGGTGATGATCTATATGCCATAAAATACCTCCCACTCAAGCTTAAAGGACCAGCTCGGCATTGGCTTAACAACTTGCCAGCAGAGTCAATTGGTTGCAGGGAGGACCTGGAATCCGCATTCCTTGACAACTTCCAGGGCACTTATGTCCGACCACCAGACGCCGATGACCTAAGCCACATAATTCAGCAGCCAGAGGAATCGGCCAGACAATTCTGGTCACGGTTCCTAACTAAGAAAAATCAAATAGTCGACTGTCCGGACGCAGAGGCCCTCGTAGCCTTCAAGCATAACATCCGAGACGAATGGCTTGCCCGGCACCTTGGACAGGAAAAGCCGAAATCCATGGCAGCCCTCACGACACTCATGACCCGCTTTTGCGCGGGAGAAGACAGCTGGCTAGCCCGTAGCAATAACATGACCAAGAGCCCTGGTAATTCGGATACCAAGGACAACAATGGCAGGTCGCGTCGCAACAAGCACAAGCGCCGCATTAACGGCGACAATACTGAGGATACGACAGTTAATGCTAGATTCAAAGGCTCTAAACCCGGTCAGCGGAAAAAGCCATTCAAAAGAAATCCTCCGAGCCCGTCCAGCTTAGACCGGATACTCAATCGCTCGTGCCAGATACACGGCACCCCCGAACAACCAGCCAATCACACCAACAGGGATTGTTGGGTGTTCAAGCAGGGAGGCAAGTTAAATGCCAAAAAGAGAGACAAGGGGCTACATAGCAATGACAAGGAGAAGCCCCGGCCGCCGAATAACAAAGGACAGAAGGGCTTCCCCCCACAAGTGCGGACGGTGAACATGATATACGCAACCCACATCCCCAAAAGGGAACGAAAGCGTGCGCTCAGGGACGTATATGCGTTGGAGCCAGTCGCCCCAAAGTTCAACCCATGGTCCTCCTACCCGATCACTTTTGATCGAAGGGACCACCCCACTAGCATTCGTCACGGCGGATTCGCTGCATTGGTTCTAGACCCAATAATTGACGGATTTCACCTCACTGTGACACTCTAAATTTTTTTTATTTGGTTTTTATCAAAAACTTTGTGGTTTTTGAGGAGAGGCTATTTAAAATTTTTCTTTTTCAGAAAAACCTTCCACTTAAAAACTTCCTTTGCCTTGGCAAGGATTTTATTTTTTTCAAACCTTGGTGTTTGATCTTTTGAAACTTCTTCTCTGTTGGTTCTCTCAAATTTAATTTTTGAGTTTAAATTGTTTTCTTTTAAAATGAAGCTCTATGAAAATTTGGGGATTTTCATATCTTGGAACCACCCTTGACTTTGCATTGTTTCCATGTGGTAAAACCCCTCCAAAACCTCCCCTACACCTTGTGATCAACCTAAGTTCTCTGTCCCAACTAATCCAAACAAGTTTTGGATTTTATTCTAATTATTTTCCCTCTCAAATCAATTCTGAAAATTATTTTGAGCCCAAATGATTTTCAAAGCAAGTACCATATTGCATTTGAGTTTTGACCTCAAACCAACTCTCCTGGATAGTCCTTTGTACCCACAACCCAGAACCATCTTGATCCACTCCTTCTCTTTTCAAAATTTTCAAAATTCAGCCTCTGCAAGTTTGGACCAGATTTGCCAAATTTGATGAAATTCATATCTACACTACTCCAAAAATTCCACCAAAATTCAGGCAACCTATGTGAGCAATGAGAAGCCACTCCACCAAGTTTCAGCTCAAGGAAAAATCTCTAGATGCCAATTTCATTCTGTCGAACACCTTGCGGGCACTGTTACTGTTCAAAAATTCAGAAAAGTTCAGTTTCAGTGTCGTGTGCGTTCGTCAGTTCCTCTCATGCGTTCAGAGTGCATTTGGCACGTTCCTCTCCGCCTCTTCCTACTGTCTGGAGCACCACACGCTCACTTGGCCTCTTCCCGGCGTCGGTGGCACGATGGCCCGCCCTCGCCGGAGTCTTCCGCGGCGTCGGGACCTCCCGTGGCGGCTGACAGGGGGCAAAAACGGCGGCTCAACGCCGTTCCGCGCCGCCCAGCGCTCCCTGGCTCTCCGCGTGGCCTCATGCACGCCAGCGCACCCCCGCTGCACCGTCGCCGTCGCCCGACAGCCCTGGACGCGCTCTCTGCCGCCAACGGACCCGCGCCGTCCCGTTCGGACCAAAGCCTGCCCTAAGCTTCTAATCCAAGTCCGGTTAGCATCTAAACGGACCCAGTAAACTCCCACGACGGCACTCGACTCCCTAATCACCCCCGACCGAGCACTGCGCCACCGTAACCATCGCCGGAAATCCCCATTCACGGCCACCGCCTCGGGCTGCCTATAAAAAGGGCCCCCGAGCTCACCCTCGTGCACACCGCATCCCCACACCTCACCAACGCCACGCCAGGCCACTAGGGGGACCCCGAGGAGGTCTTCCCCCTCAACTCCGGCCGCCCCGATCCGCCTCGGTCGCCACCTCGATTCGCTCCAGTGAGGCCGTCTCCGGCGCCCAAACCCCGTTCGTTACCCTCTCTAGCTACCAGGAGCATAACCCCCTCCTCAATTTGATCACTGCAGCTCTCTCCAACGAAGTCCGCAACCACCCGAACCGCCGTCCGCCGGAGCAAAGCTCGCCGTCAACGTGGTGCTCGCCGACCGCCACCACCACCACCAACCGACGTGGAAGGGTGCCCTGAACACGGAGGTACCCTCCGATCTCTCTGCCTCGCCATGGATCGCCGCCGGCGACCACCGCGGCTCTCGGGCACCGGCGAGATCTGCCGCCCCGTTCATATTTTCAAACCTGACAAGCGGGACCCGCTGTCAGCCTCTCTGTTCTTCCTAAACGAAGCGTTTTCTGAAAACGTCTTCTTCTGAATGCGCTTTCCCTCTGGGCTGGCGTAGTCGCTACCGAAGCGCTTTCTGTTTTTATAAACTAGCCCCTAGAAAACTTCTGTTTCATTACAGATGAGTCCCTGGACAAAAACCTTTATAACTTTTAAACAGAAAGGTATTTTTGGTTGATTCTTTTTCTGTTCTCTTTAAAATTTTGTCTAGTTTTTTATCAGATTTATTTGGAAAATATTTGGTATACTTTCTGTGCACTCCTTGGTATTCATGATAGCGCATATATTTTCTTTATACCGTAGATACCGAAGGAGGTGACGGAGCCGTGAACTTCACCGAGCTAGGCTCCGACTACTCTGAACCAGGCAAGCATGTTTGAACTTTTGATATGATGAGTGTCTTGGCATGTTTTGCATTTAGTTAGTTTCATGGCATGTTGATAAGCATATCGATGAATGTCATTTTATGCGATAATGAGGTAAGTGAGTTCGATGATCCATAAGTGGATGGATGTGAGTATGAATGGCCATGTGTTGGCATGAGGATGGGTGAGATGGCAGTGTTGTAGCATGCCAGTCTCATGCCGGACTATGTGACTTCAGTGTCAAACCGTATCGGTCCAGTTCCTTTCATTTCCTTCCCTGTACTACCACATGTTTTCGGCAAGGAATATGGTTTAGTAAGTTGCAAACCGCTTTTCTGGTACACACCAAAAGGAGAGGCCGTGATGATGGTTCCATGGCCCTGGATTAAAGCCAGTCATCCGGTCAGGGGGCATGGGTGTTTCCGGTTGGGACCGAGAGGGGGGCACCCCTTAGAGCGCGCGTATATAAATTTGATCCCATGCTATTCGAGATTGTGATCTCCCCGTCTCAAAAGTTTTTCTTGGACGATGTCTAGGGTGATTCCTAGCATCGAGAGGTATGATGGGTGTGTACTGGTTAGCTGTGTTTTCTTCCGAAATACCGTAAACGGAACTAGTCCTTCGTGACTACGGAAATCCGTTGGCTGTGGGAATAATTTTGTACAAACTCTGCAGAGTCATATATCCCTCCAAATCATCTATCCATGTCCAATTTCGTATTATCTTGTCCTAACAATGACAGTGTTGATGACAGAGACTCCGGTGTTTCGCATGAGTGCTAATTCCGGTTAAATGATATTCCTGTGGATGGACTAACCCATTTATTCTTATGAATTAAAAGTTTATTATGATTATTATTTACCTGTCCATAAAAGCCCCTTTTGTGATGTCGCCCCGACGTTCGATTGTGGCATTTCTTTTCAAGCCCTTTCTGTGATGTCGCCCCGACATCCGACTGTGGCATTTCTTTTCAAGCCCTTTCTGTGATGTCGCCCCTACGTCCGACTGTGGCATTTCTTTTCAAGCCCTTTCTGTGATGTCGCCCCGACGTCCGACTGTGGCATTTCTTTTCAAGCCCTTTCTGTGATGTCGCCTCGACGTTCGACTGTGGCATTTCTTTTCAAGCCCTTTCTGTGACGTCGCCCCGACGTCCGACTGAGGTATTTCTTTTTAAGCCCTTTATGTGGTGTCGCTAAGACGCCCGACTGTGGCATCTTTTTCTTTATATTTATTTGTTCACCTTTCGAGGCGTCGCTTCAGACACCCGATCAGAAATTATTTATGTTCTGTTGGGATTTCAGGCGGACTACCGCCGTTTCCCTTTTACTGACCTTGTTATGATAATTTTGAATGTACATTGGTGAATTTATTCATGACGCATCCATGCATGCATTTGTTATATCTTACGTCCGAACTGTCTTGCGAGTACTTTCAAAGTACTCACTGGCTTGTTGGTTTGGCCAGATGCCGACGAAGGCGATTTCATGGATGAAGAGTTCGATAGCGAGTCCGACACTTAGAGGAGTCCCAGTCAGTCTCGTGCGACCCTAGATTTGGTCACTGTTTTATATCCGCTTCCGCTACCAAATAAATTCTTCGAGCCTCACCTCGACGCTCGATGAGATGATAGACTTAGAGTCTTGTATTTCTCTCCCCGCTGTGTTTTTCCACCACCGCCCTATCCTCGAGTCAGTAGTATGTCTCCACACCACCGTGTCATGTCCGCCATTATGTATAATTATTGGCGTGCTTGTAATAATTTGGTTGAGCAACCGCAGTTCGACCCTGTAATATATTTTATGCTACTGGCTTATTGTATCAAGAAATTGTCTACCAGTGAGGAGGATTTCTCTCATACTGGACTCAAAAGATTGGTTTCTCAATAAATATTTTTATTGGAAAACCGGTCATGACAAGCTTGGTACCAGAGCCAGGCTGACTGTAGGAAGCCACTAGGTGCGATCGCTAATTAGTTATTAGCATGATATAGCTAATTTATATTTTTGCAATTGTAGTCATTTTCTGTCAGTCAGCATAAATTTATGATCCGACCCTGCAGAATTTTTGCCCACTTTTGTAGATGGCCGACAACAGCTGCGAGTCTCAGACCTTCGCCAACGTGCCCGATGGGTTCGTCAAGCTTCTTTCTTTCATCGTTCAGGTCGCGATGGGGCCATCCGTACGCCCAGTCTTCACACTCTGTCAGCACCGAGTCAACGACAGTCTGACCATGCACCAGGCCGCGGTGCAGTTCAAGGGAGGGCGTGGTGAGTTACGCCGCTTCCAGTTCGTGGGAAGAGCAATGCCTACGGAGAGGCATGCTATGCAGATGGCAGCCCGCGAGGCGATAGCTCGTCTCAGGGATGTCCTTCCCGTGATGAAGACTCGTCGTTACCGTTATCTTCCGTGCCATGTGCCTTACACCTGTCACTACGCATACTCCTACCCCAGAGGAGAACGAGACGAGGCTTTTGAGATGCTCATTGAGTATCTCCGGGCCCTGGAGGCAGCCTTCGACAACCTGGTGGACGACTTCGTAGCTACCCGCATGGACTCAGTCCATGGCTGTGCCTCCAACAGGAGGGAGCTCCTACCCATCGCTCCGCCACTGACTTTGGTCTCGTCCTCGGCATCTTATATGCCTACTCGTCGCCTGCCTTCTACCGAAGAATTCAACCAAGTTATTGCACCCACTTCAGCGCGCACTGCACCACCCTTCGCGCCCACTCCTGTATGTGTTGCTCCGCCCCTGGCAACCGCTCCGTCCACTCTGCGCAACACTACACGTATGGAGCCCATTAGCGAGGAGGAAGTCGAGTCCCCAACCTCGCTACGCCTCGCCCTCGGCAGGGCAAAGGAGGTCGTCAACATCTCTGCCTGAGTACGCTTAGCTGCCGTGTATTGTACCGCTTTGTAAGATATGTACATAGGTTGTGAGAAGTAGCCTGTTTGCGCATCATGTAGGATCTGGAGAAGTGCACTAGCCTAAATAACATGTCAGGATTATGTATGCATATCCTGAGTGATGTATTGTATAATTACCACCCGCGTGTAAGATATGTAATGAGCAGTCCTTCTCCGTGCGCAAGTCGATTTGTTTTTCTTAAGTAAGCCGAGTTATTTAATTCTATCTGCCAGCTTTATGCATTTATGCTTTTCTTTTGCGACTCTTTCCGCTTTTCTTATGAGTTTTACAAAAAATATATCCCCAGAGTGAAAAATGTCTCGTCCTTGGACACGCTCCATGCCAACTCCACCAGAGGAAAATTATGATACACAACCCAACAACGAGTTCACTCAGGGGCAGTCAAGCCAACAGGGCAGTGAATCGGCACTTTCACAAATGTGCCGCCTTTATGAGCAGAGTCAGCAACAACATCGGGAGATGATGAACCAAGTCATCAACATGGGAAATCACCATGGACAGTATCAACAGCATTCCAAGTTATCTGAACTACAGAAGACACGTCCTCAAACATTTTCTCACACTGACAAGCCTCTTGAAGCCGAGGACTGGCTTCGAGATATGGAGAGGAAATTAATTATTGCAAAATGTTCAGATCTCGAGAAAGTACTATATGCTCCACACTATCTCACAGGAGCAGCCGCATCGTGGTGGGAGAATTTTCTACACATGCATCCCAACGAAAATAACATAACCTGGGATGATTTCAAGGAAGGTTTCCGTGGTGCACATATTCCTAAGAGTATTATGAAAATCAAGAAGAGAGAATTCGATGACCTCAAACAAAGGAACATGACAGTGTCAGATTACAACAGTCAATTTACCCTATTATCCCGCTACGCCAATGAGGAACGTATGACTGAAATCAAGAAGATGGAGAAATTCCTTGACGGTCTGGCGCCCGCGCTTAAATGCCAACTGGTCGTGCACACTTTTCCTGATTTTAAAACACTGGTGGACAAAGCCATTACTCTGGAAAATGAAAGACGCAGTCTGGAAGATATCCGCAAGCGAAAATGGGACCAGACTAATCACGCTCGCAATCACCGAAGCAAGACAGATTTTCAAAAGGGTGGGACACACAAATTCTCATCCAATGTCTCACGCCCAATCAAGAATTTTCATGCAAGGGACAAGGAATTCACCTATCGCCCCGGCGTTACTTGTTACGCTTGTGGAGAAGAAGGGCACGATGCCAAACAGTGCCCCAAGCCAAGGAGTTCAACCCCAAAGCCGAACAACGGCGGCAATAATTCAGCACCCAAGCGAAACAATTTCAATCCCAACAATAACCACAGGAAGGGTCATCTGAACCACGTAACCAAAGAGGAGGCACAAAATGCTCCGGATATCGTACTCGGTACGTTTCCTGTCAACACAATACCTGCAATGGTTTTGTTTGATTCTGGAGCTTCTCACTCTTTCATTTCGAAAAGTTTTGCTTTGCAAAATAAGTTTTCGATACTTCCTTTGGAGAAATCCATGATCATCAAGTCCCCTGGGATTCAGCAAGTTTCTCAGAATTACTGTCAGAATGTGGTCATTGAGTTCGAAGGATTGGAGTTTCACGCAAATCTTATTGTATTGGAAAATAAAGGAATGGATGTCATCCTAGGGATGGATTGGCTAACCACCAATAAAGGTTTCATCGACTGTTTCAACAGGACCGTGATTCTCACACACCACCAAGGGAAGACAATAAGAGTATCAGCCAAGGAAGGAAAAAGACCCCGGAAACCGAGATTAAATAAGGTGGACGTTTCTGAGCTAAACAAGGTTCCAGTAGTGTGTGAATTTCCAGATGTATTCCCTGAAGAGCTGCCAGGCATGCCACCAGACCGAGAAATAGAATTCCGCATTGAGCTAGCACCTGGAACCGCCCCCATATACAAGAAACCATACAGAATGGCACCATCCGAGTTGGTCGAGTTGAAGAAGCAAATAAAGGAATTACTGGAAAAAGGATACATTCGAGCCAGCTCCTCACCTTGGGGGTCACCAATTTTATTTGCCAAAAAGAAGGATGGAACGCTGAGATTGTGTATTGACTATCGAGCACTTAACATGGTCACAGTCAAAAACAAATACCCGATGCCAAGGATAAACGATTTGTTTGATCAACTTGCTCAGGCCAAGGTATTCTCAAAAATTGACTTAAGGTCAGGATACCATCAATTGAAGGTACCAACGGAAGATATCCCCAAAACAGCCTTCACCTCCAGATATGGACTGTACAAGTTCACAGTGATGCCATTTGGATTAACTAACGCCCCAGCATATTTTGTTCACCTCATGAACAAAGTATTTATGAAGTTTATGGACAAGTTCGTCGTGGTATTCATCGACGATATTCTGGTATACTCCAAGACACCAGAAGAGCACGCAGAACATCTCAGGATTGTGCTAGGAGAGCTAAGAAAACACCAATTGTATGCCAAGTTCAGCAAGTGCGAATTTTGGCTAAGACAAGTAGGTTTTCTAGGCCACGTGCTGACTCAAGACGGTATCGCAGTGGACCCAGAGAAAGTTAAGGCCGTACTTGGCTGGAAATCACCAGCCAGCGTAACGGACATACGGAGTTTCTTGGGAATGGCAGGATATTACCGCAGATTTATTGAAGGATTTTCCACCATAGCCAAGCCTATGACACAGTTGCTCAAGAAAGATAAGAAGTTTGAGTGGACAGAAGCCTGTGAGAAAAGTTTCCAAGAGCTAAAGCGGAAATTAACAACAGCACCGGTATTAATTGTACCCGACATACACAAGAATTTTGAAGTATATTGTGACGCGTCCAAAAAAGGTCTCGGATGCGTGTTGATGCAGGAAGGCAAGGTTGTCGCCTACGCTTCAAGGCAACTTCGCAAGAATGAGGAAAATTATCCCACTCATGACTTAGAAATGGCAGCGGTTATTCATGCACTCAAGGAATGGAGGCATTTCTTACTTGGGAATCGATGTGAAATATATACGGATCACAAAAGTCTCAAATATATTTTCACGCAGCCAGAACTAAATTTACGGCAACGACGCTGGTTGGAATTGGTAAAGGATTATGATGTTGGGATCCATTACCATCCAGGGAAAGCAAATGTAGTGGCCGATGTCCTAAGTCGGAACCCCAGCTCCGACGGAAACTATCTGCACAGCTTGAGGCTCGAATTCCATCAAGAATTTGCCAAGCTCAACTTGATAATGGTAGCAGAAGGCACCATATCAAACTTGGAAATACAACCCAACCTTGTGGAGAAAATTAAAGAAGCTCAGCCCGGTCACCCCAGCATTGAAGGAATTAAAAGAAAGTTGAATATGGGCAAGGCCTCGAAATTCGTCATAGATAATGAAGGAATATTATGGTACGGAGAAAGGCTATGCGTGCCAAACATAGAAGACCTTAAACAGCAAATTTTAGCTGAAGCACACACCACTCCATATTCGATCCACCCTGGAGGAACCAAAATGTATAAGGATATTCAGGAAAGATTTTGGTGGCACGGTATGAAGAGGGACATAGCCGCCTTCATTGCATGTTGCGACTCATGTCAACGCATAAAAGCTGAACATCAGAGACCAGCCGGACTACTGCAACCAAACAAAATACCTGAGTGGAAATGGGATGAAATAGGGATGGATTTTATTGTCGGACTACCTCGGTCACGACACGGGAATGATGCCATATGGGTCATCACTGACAGGTTGACCAAAGTGGCACACTTTATTCCAGTGAAGACAACCTACACCACTCAGAGGCTTGCCAGGATTTATCTTTCCCGCATAGTTTGTCTGCACGGTGTCCCGAAGACTATAATATCCGACAGAGGCACTCAGTTCGTCTCAAGATTTTGGGAGCATTTACAACAGGCTCTGGGAACCCAACTAGCCTTCAGTACCGCATACCATCCACAGACTGATGGACAAACTGAACGCGTAAACCAAATTTTAGAAGACATGCTGAGAGCATGTGTCCTCACATATGGAACCAGTTGGGAAGAAAGCCTGCCATACGCCGAGTTCGCGTATAACAATAGCTACCAGGCCAGCCTACAAATGGCACCATTTGAGGCTTTGTACGGACGGAGATGTCGTACCCTGTTAAATTGGTCAGAGACCGGAAACAACCGCATCTTCGGACCAGACATGCTCAGAGAAGCCGAGGAAAAGGTCAAACTAATCAGAGACCGACTTAAGACCGCTCAAAGTCGACAGAAGAGTTATTATGATCAGAAACATCGTAGGGTCAGCTTCGAATCTGGTGAGTTTGTATACCTGAGAGTATCCCCTATGAGAGGATTGCAACGATTTAAGATTAAAGGAAAGTTAGCACCAAGATTCATTGGACCATTCTGCATAGTGGCACGAAGAGGCACTGTAGCCTACCAGCTAGACTTACCCGAAGACTTGTCCGACATTCACGACGTGTTCCACGTCTCTCAATTAAGGAAGTATGTAAGCAACCGAGAGAAACAAGTATCCCATGAAAACATTGATGTGCAGCCAGACCTCACTTATCGAGAACGTCCCGTAAGAATATTAGAGGAGTCTGAAAGGAGGACCCGACAGAAGACCATCAAGTTTTTCAAAGTCCAGTGGAGCAATCACACCGACAGTGAAGCAACTTGGGAAAGCGAGGATTTTCTTCGGACTGAGCATCCACACCTATTTAAGGATCAGCTGAAATCTCGGGGACGAGATTTTTCCTAAGGGGGTAGGTGTTGTGACACTCTAAAATTTTTTTATTTGTTTTTTATCAAAAACTTTGTGGTTTTTGAGGAGAGGCTATTTAAAATTTTTCTTTTTCAGAAAAACCTTCCACTTAAAAACTTCCTTTGCCTTGGCAAGGATTTTATTTTTTTCAAACCTTGGTGTTTGATCTTTTGAAACTTCTTCTCTGTTGGTTCTCTCAAATTTAATTTTTGAGTTTAAATTGTTTTCTTTTAAAATGAAGCTCTATGAAAATTTGGGGATTTTCATATCTTGGAACCACCCTTGACTTTGCATTGTTTCCATGTGGTAAAACCCCTCCAAAACCTCCCCTACACCTTGTGATCAACCTAAGTTCTCTGTCCCAACTAATCCAAACAAGTTTTGGATTTTATTCTAATTATTTTCCCTCTCAAATCAATTCTGAAAATTATTTTGAGCCCAAATGATTTTCAAAGCAAGTACCATATTGCATTTGAGTTTTGACCTCAAACCAACTCTCCTGGATAGTCCTTTGTACCCACAACCCAGAACCATCTTGATCCACTCCTTCTCTTTTCAAAATTTTCAAAATTCAGCCTCTGCAAGTTTGGACCAGATTTGCCAAATTTGATGAAATTCATATCTACACTACTCCAAAAATTCCACCAAAATTCAGGCAACCTATGTGAGCAATGAGAAGCCACTCCACCAAGTTTCAGATCAAGGAAAAATCCCTAGATGCCAATTTCATTCTGTCGAACACCTTGCGGGCACTGTTACTGTTCAAAAATTCAGAAAAGTTCAGTTTCAGTGTCGTGTGCGTTCGTCAGTTCCTCTCACGCGTTCACAGTGCATTTGGCAAGTTCCTCTCCGCCTCTTCCTACTGTCTGGAGCACCACACGCTCACTTGGCCTCTTCCTGGCGTCGGTGGCACGATGGCCCGCCCTCGCCGGAGTCTTCTGCGGCGTCGGGACCTCCCGTTGCGGCTGACAGGGGGCAAAAACGGCGGCTCAACGCTGTTCCGCGCCGCCCAGCGCTCCCTGGCTCTCCGGGTGGCCTCATGCACGCCAGCGCACCCCCGCTGCACCGTCGCCGTGGCCCGACAGCCCTGGACGCGCTCTCTGCCGCCAACGGACCCGCGCCGTCCCGTTCCGACCAAAGCATGCCCTAAGCTTCTAATCCAAGTCCGGTTAGCATCTAAACGGACCCAGTAAACTCCCACGACGACGCTCGACTCCCTAATCACCCCCGACCGAGCACTGCGCCACCGTAATCATCGCCGGAAATCCCCGTTCACGGCCACCGCCTCGGGCTGCCTATAAAAAGGGCCCCCGAGCTCACCCTCGTGCACGCCGCATCCCCACACCTCACCAACGCCACGCCAGGCCACTAGGGGGACCCCGAGGAGGTCTTCCCCCTCAACTCCGGCCGCCCCGATCCGCCTCGGCCGCCACCTCGATTCGCTCCGGTGAGGCCGTCTCCGGCGCCCAAACCCCGTTCGTTACCCTCTCTAGCTACCAGGAGCATAACCCCCTCCTCAATTTGATCACTGCAGCTCTCTCCGACGAAGTCCGCAACCACCCGAACCGCCGTCCGCCGGAGCAAAGCTCGCCGTCGACGTGGTGCTCGCCGACCGCCACCACCACCACCAACCGACGCGGAAGGGTGCCCTGAACACGGAGGTACCCTCCGATCTCTCTGCCTCGCCGTGGATCGCCGCCGGCGACCACCGCGGCTCTCAGGCACCGGCGAGATCTGCCGCCCCGTTCATATTTTCAAACCTGACAAGCGGGACCCGCTGTCAGCCTCTCTGTTCTTCCTAAACGAAGCGTTTTCTGAAAACGTCTTCTTCCGAATGCGCTTTCCCTCTGGGCTGGCGTAGTCGCTACCGAAGCGCTTTCTGTTTTTATAAACTAGCCCCTAGAAAACTTCTGTTTCATTACAGATGAGTCCCTGGACAAAAACCTTTATAACTTTTAAACAGAAAGGTATTTTTGGTTGATTCTTTTTCTGTTCTCTTTAAAATTTTGTCTAGTTTTTTATCAGATTTATTTGGAAAATATTTGGTATACTTTCTGTGCACTCCTTGGTATTCACGATAGCGCATATATTTTCTTTATACCATAGATACCGAAGGAGGTGACGGAGCCGTGAACTTCACCGAGCTAGGCTCCGACTACTCTGAACCAGGCAAGCATGTTTGAACTTTTGATATGATGAGTGTCTTGGCATGTTTTGCATTTAGTTAGTTTCATGGCATGTTGATAAGCATATTGATGAATGTCATTTTATGCGATAATGAGGTAAGTGAGTTCGATGATCCATAAGTGGATGGATGTGAGTATGAATGGCCATGTGTTGGCATGAGGATGGGTGAGATGGCAGTGTTGTAGCATGCCAGTCTCATGCCGGACTATGTGACTTCAGTGTCAAACCGTATCGGTCCAGTTCCTTTCATTTCCTTCCCTGTACTACCACATGTTTTCCGCAAGGAATATGGTTTAGTAAGTTGCAAACCGCTTTTCTGGTACACACCAAAAGGAGAGGACGTGATGATGGTTCCATGGCCCTGGATTAAAGCCAGTCATCCGGTCAGGGGGCATGGGTGTTTCCGGTTGGGACCGAGAGGGGGGCACCCCTTAGAGCGCGCATATATAAATTTGATCCCATGCTATTCGAGATTGTGATCTCCCCGTCTCAAAAGTTTTTCTTGGACGATGTCTAGGGTGATTCCTAGCATCGAGAGGTATGATGGGTGTGTACTGGTTAGCTGTGTTTTCTTCCGAAATACCGTAAACGGAACTAGTCCTTCGTGACTACGGAAATCCGTTGGCTGTGGGAATAATTTTGTACAAACTCTGCAGAGTCATATATCCCTCCAAATCATCTATTCCATGTCCAATTTCGTATTATCTTGTCCTAACAATGACAGTGTTAATGACAGAGACTCCGGTGTTTCGCATGAGTGCTAATTCCGGTTAAATGATATTCCTGTGGATGGACAAACCCATTTATTCTTATGAATTAAAAGTTTATTATGATTATTATTTACCTGTCCATAAAAGCCCCTTCTGTGATGTCGCCCCGACGTCCGACTGTGGCATTTCTTTTCAAGCCCTTTCTGTGATGTCGCCCCGACGTCCGACTGTGGCATTTCTTTTCAAGCCCTTTCTGTGATGTCACCCCGACGTCCGTCTATGGCATTTCTTTTCAAGCCCTTTCTGTGACGTCGCCCCGACGTCCGACTGAGGTATTTCTTTTTAAGCCCTTTATGTGGTGTCGCTAAGACGCCCGACTGTGGCATCTTTTTCTTTATATTTATTTGTTCACCTTTCGAGGCGTCGCTTCAGACACCCGATCGGAAATTATTTATGTTCTGTTGGGATTTCAGGCGGACTACCGCCGTTTCCCTTTTACTGACCTTGTTATGATAATTTTGAATGTACATTGGTGAATTTATTCATGACGCATCCATGCATGCATTTGTTATATCTTACGTCCGAACTGTCTTGCGAGTACTTTCAAAGTACTCACTGGCTTGTTGATTTGGCCAGATGCTGACGAAGGCGATTTCATGGATGAAGAGTTCCATAGCGAGTCCGACACTTAGAGGAGTCCCAGTCAGTCTCGTGCGACCCTGGATTTGGTCACTGTTTTATATCCGCTTCCGCTACCAAATAAATTCATCGAGCCTCACCTCGACACTCGATGAGATGATAGACTTAGAGGCTTGTATTTCTCTCCCCGCTGTGTTTTTCCACCACCGCCCTATCCTCGAGTCAGTAGTATGTCTCCACACCACTGTGTCATGTCCGCCATTATGTATAATTATTGGCGTGCTTGTAATAATTTGGTTGAGCAACCGCAGTTCGACCCTGTAATATATTTTATGCTACTGGCTTATTGTATCAAGAAATTGTCTACCAGTGAGGAGGATTTCTCTCATACTGGACTCAAAAGATTGGTTTCTCAATAAATATTTTTATTGGAAAACCGGTCGTGACACTCACTAGAGTCCTCATGGACGGCGACAGTAGCCTGAACCCGCTTGACCAGGATACAGTCCGGAAATTGGGCATATATCCCTCAAGGATTAAACCCACAAAGACGACCTTTAAAGGCATCATACCAGGTGTCAAAGCCAGCTGTACAGGCTCAGTTACACTCGAAGTGGTCTTCGGATCCCCGGATAATTTCCGAAGCGAGGAGTTAATCTTCGATATAGTCCCTGTCGGTGTCAAAACCGGCGGATCTCGGGTAGGGGGTTCCGAACTGTGCGTCTAGGCGAATGGTAACAGGAGACAAGGGACATGATGTTTTTACCCAGGTTCGGGTCCTCTCGATGGAGGTAAAACCCTACTCCTGCTTGATTAATATTGATGATATGGGTAGTACAAGAGTAGATCTACCACGAGATCAGAGAGGCTAAACTCTAGAAGCTAGCCTATGGTATGGTTGTTGTTCGTTCTACGGACTAAAACTCTCCGGTTTATATAGACACCGGAGAGGGTTAGGGTTACACAAAGTTGGTTACTATGGGAGGGGATCTACATATCGCATCGCCAAGCTTTCCTTCCATGCCTAGGAAAGTCCTACCCGGACATGGGACGAAGTCTTCAATCTTGTATCTTCATAGTCCGGGAGTTTGGCCAAAGGTCATAGTCCGGCCATCCGGACACCCCCTAATCCAGGACTCCCTCAGTAGCCCCTGAACCAAGCTTCAATGACGATGAGTCTGGTGCGCAAATTGTCTTCGGCATTGCAAGGCGGGTTCCTCCTCCGAATACTTCATAGAAGATGTTTGAACACAAGGATAGTGTCCCGCTCTGCAAAATAAGTTCCACATACCACCGTAGAGAGAATAATATTTACACAAATCTAATCTGCTGACGTATTCTATAGTGTGACATCACGCCACGGCCAAGCCTTTATTCGAATCGTTTTGCTGTCCCACCTCAGCGCGTTTAGCGAGGCGGTTTTCTTGGCACGTCTTGTCAAAGCAGAGATCGTGTCCCCTTATTCCGGGATTCTCATCCATACGGGCGTGGGTAACCCAACCGCGCCATTAATCATGGCGCTTGGGAGATAAGCGAGTTTTACTAGGCTGGTGGGGGCACATAGTTTCGGCCGCCCATATAAGGGGATAAGGATCCGCCCTTTCAATCTACGCCTTCTTCCTCCTTTGCTTATCCATTTCCACGCACTCGAGCTCTAGCGACCAAGTCCACACTTCCCACCTCAACCTTCTCCAATCATGTCCGGAGCGGGAGGCAGGTGGATGGCCTCCACCATCACGGAGGGGCACATCAAAAAGTTGAGGAAGGCCGGATACTTGTCTAACGACATCGCGCACCAGCTCCCAGATGAGGGGCAACTCATCCCCACCCCTAGGCCCCATGAGAGGGTCGTGTTTCTCCCCCATTTCCTCCGCGGACTGGGCTTTCCTCTTCACCCATTTGTCCGGGGGCTCATGTTCTACTACGGCCTGGATTTTCACGATCTGGCCCCGAACTTCATCCTCAACATCTCGGCATTTATCGTCGTGTGTGAGGTCTTCCTCCGCATCCAGCCCCACTTCGGCTTATGGCTGAAGACCTTCAATGTCAAGCCGAAGGTTGTGGGCGGCCGACAAGCGGAGTGTAGAGGCGCCATGCTGGGCAAGATGCCCAACGTCACCTGGCTCGAGGGCTCCTTTGTGGAAACCATCAAAGGGTGGCAATCGGGGTGGTTCTACATCACCGAGCCGTGTGACCCTGAATGGGCAGCGGCCCCCGAATTCCAATCCGGCATCCCCACATGGCTCACATCCTAGAAAGAGACGGGCCTGTCATGGGGTAATCCGGACGAGGTGACCGGACTCCAAACCTGCGTCCAAAACTTGGTGGACAAGAAGGTTAAGCTTGTCACCGCAGTCCAGGTCATGCTCTTCCGCCGGATCCTCCCGTGTCAACGACGGGCTTTCAACTTGTGGGAGTTCGACCCGGCTCAGCACCAAACTTTGTCCAGGCTCTTCGACACAACGCACGAAGATGCCTGGAAGGTGCTATTCAAGAGCTCAGAGGTTCCCCCACCTATTACCGAGGATCGCGGATTCTGCGCAAAGTGCCAAGCCAGCGTGGTAAACTCGTTTTACCCTTTACAGGATACTTGTTTTCCGTAGTTTGATTCTATGTGGGATCTAAGCTCCCGCTCCTTTGACAGGACTGGAAGGAGACGTCGGGACGGTTTAACCGTCCGACTCCTTTGCCCGAAGGCCCAGCTGATGCATGCTTAACGAAGTTGCTGGCCCCGGCACCTCACGTGGTGCCGGAGAAGAAGGCCAAGAAGAAGGCCACGGGAACTCGGAAGAGCTCCCGACGCCTGGTGGTGTCGGACTCATCGCCCGACGACCCCAAAGCGCACTCCTCCTCCGAAGATGAGGAGGAGGAGGAAGAAGAAGCCTCTCCCCCTCCAGCAGGGGGAGGAAAGAAAAGAAAGGCCGCCCCAACTAGGGAGGCCGGAGGGTCCAAGAAGGGGAAGACCCTTCTTCCGGACTACGCCACCGACGCCGAAGACGGCGGAGAGGAGTGGCCATCCAGGGCCAAGCCCCTGGCTAAATCGTAAGTATCCGGATACCAGAATAACTCATGGCATTCCTTTATTGTACAGTATCTTCTGACGCTGAATTTAATCATGCAGTCCGCCCAAGGCTCAGCTCGGCGATTCGTCGAGCGGTTCCCTGGATCCGTCGGATGTGAATAGCGCTTCACTTCCGACTGCTACCTCCCCTTGCCCTACGGATGATGCAGAGGTAGAGTCCCACAAGGGGCTAAACCAGGAGGAGGTGGTCCTGGAGGCGCCACAAGGTGATCTCCCGGACTCCAGGCCCAAAGGGGATAAAGCCCTAGAGGGATCTAAGTCTGGCCCTGGGCTGGACACCGCTCCCGAACCTTTAGTGATTCCGGAGTCCGGCAGGCGGCTCCCTCACAAGAAGGGCAAGCCTACGACGCCGGCGGCTTCCGTCCAACCGGAGGCGCCGAACAATTTGCTGGAGGTGCTTAACGACGCCTCCATCGACGAGGAACACCGCACTGTTATGAGTGCGGTGATCCAGAAGGTTCAGTCCATCAAGAGCGGGCTGACCGAAGCCTGTACCAGCCTTCTAACAGGTTTCGAGGTATGTATTTAAAACATATAAAAATGTTACTGCATAGACAATAGCCCCTGATGCTCAGTTTGGTGTTCGGAAAGAAAAGCCGGACTGAGGATCTAAAAAGATATACGCAAGAGTCTAATGTAAATATGTCAATATGGGAATGCAGGCTGCGCTGCTGACCTCTGCCGCACTGACTGCGGAGGTCGATGCATTGAAGCAGAGACTCGAGCGGTCCGAGAGCAAGCTCGGCCGTGCCAAGAAGTAGCTCGAGGACAAGGAAGGTATGTAGTACCTTATGTAAGTATATATAAAAATACCTAGTTGCAAATAATGATAGGACCAACGTGAATGTTACATGGGCCACCACCGAGGTGGCGACCCTGAAGGAAGCGCTATCCAAGGCCGAAGATAATGCGGCCATGGAGCGCACCGAGCGAGAGAAACAAGAGGTGCGGGTGGCGGAGGTGCGGCAAGAGCTCGATGCTCTCGTGAAGAAACACGAGAGTTTAGAGCTTGACTCAAAGACGCGAGAGTCCGAGCTTGCCTCGGCACTTGAAAGCACCAATTCTGCCAAGGCCGAAGCCCAAAAAGCCCTCCAGGAGATTGAGGCGATGAAAAAGATAGCTGCGGGTAAGGCATTCTTTATGCAAAGCAAGCATGTGAAAGTGAATTACATGTTACTTACCTGAATCCGGAGCTCTCCAGGAGCATTCGCAGATCTGCCCCGCAGTGTATCCGCCGCCACCGCATTCTACCGAGCCAAAGAAGGGAGCTTGACAGAGAAGGTGTTCTGGTCCCAGTATGCTGAGGCCGGACACCCAGTGCCCCTGAGCGACCAGCTGAAGCAGCTGGTCGAGCTCCATAAGGCAGCCGAACAGGCCATGAAGGGCCTTATAGGTCGGTTGTGGCCTGGGGAGGCCATGCCTGGGAGCTACTTTGGGCTGGTGCGGCGACTAGTGGATGCCTGTCCATGGCCTGAAATCATCAAGCGCTCCGTATGCATCGAAGGCGGCCGTAGGGCCCTTGCCCGTGCCAAAGTGCACTGGGGCAAGCTGGATGCTGAGAAGCTGGTGAAGGATGGGCCACCGGAGGGGAAGGAGCATGGCAGGCCCGAGTGTATTATGAGAGTGTCCTAAAGGGTGCCCGTCTTGTAGCGGATGAATGTACCAGAGATGTAATTTTTGAGTAAACTCGCTCGTGTTTATCCTGTGCGCTGAAAACTTGTTCATATGCGCTAAGCAACGCTTTTTGGAATTTAAAATATTACCTTCTATGCGACCGTTTATTAAATCTGAGAGATGCAAGTCGTCGGCTTTTGCCCCATGCCACGAGTGCTGGGGTGTTCGGGATAAACCTTCGAGGGAGGCGCTCAACACAATGAACAAGGCAATCGGACTTATAATGCTTTATCACTCTCACTTAGCCATAGAATTCTATAATTTTAAATTTTGGCGAAGCCCCTAGTATTCGGAAGACCGAGTTCGGGGCGCTATCCACTCCTAGGCCGGATAAATCCAGCTCCTCGCTCTAAGCGGCATAAGTCTTTAGGGACTCGAAAAACCTCTCGAACAGCGACTGGTCTCACGCCCTATCATGACAGTCAGTTTTAGCTTTCTCTACTGAGGTGTTAACCCAACTCAACTGGGGCACAATCGCAGTAGTTCTCCCAGCGCTACCTTAGCCGATATGATGGAACGTAAGGTACCAAAACATGGGAGCCGGGCAAACCCAACTATTGACCCAAGACATGATTCGGAGCCGATGCATATAATGCTATAAGTTCGGGGTGGCGCACTCGTGAGAGTGTTCAGTCTTCTCACACCGTATTCTGGGGTGCTGAAGCCCCTGGTGTATTGGTCGTACCAAAGTGTACGGTTGCATAATGTCATGACTGAACATATTTATATGAAAAATGAATGCAATAATAGACAAGATCTATGTATTGTTTATTAAAGGGCTGCTATGAAAGCAGAACGATACAACTAGTGCGATAAGCAAGAGATGGGATTATTTGACATGTCCCCCTCCAGGGGCAAGCCGCGAGACTTTAAGTAAGACAGGTATTTAGCTCGTTATAGAGACCACCTGGACGTTCGACGTGGCTTGCTGTCTCCCTGGCTGTTGCATCGTATGTTCGACGATTGTATTGCCGGACAGGTCTTCCGAATAGTGGAGTCCTAAAAGCAAAAAAAAGAAAAATCACAAAAATCGGGAGCCCCTAGTGCGGTTGAGCCGCATTCTGGGTATGCCATGGTTGTGCCCCTCCCCTTATGCCCACAGTATTTCCAGAGCGTAATTATGTATGTGTGGTACCGGTGTCACAATCTCGCGAGGGCTGGGGTTGGGGCCGCACTGCTATGCTAGCTTGGAATGTGCCAGATGATCTTGTTGTAGGGTATCGCGGGCGCGCTTGACGGTGTCCGGACGTTTAACAGCCGGACTGGAGAATTGCCTTGAGAGGCTACTTTGTACTTCCGCCGCGAGGGCTGCCGTGTGCTCCTCAGTTTGGAGAGAGCGTTCTGTGTTTCCATTGACCGTAATGACTCCACGAGGGCCTGGCATCTTGATCTTGAGATATGTGTAGTGCGGCACCGCATTGAACTTTGCAAATGCGGTTCGTCCGAGCAGGGCGTGATAGCCACTGCGGAACGGGACTATATCAAAGATTAACTCCTCACTTTGGAAATTATCCGGGGATCCGAAGACCACTTCGAGTGTAACTGAGCCTGTAGAGCTGGCTTCGACACCTGGTATGACGCCTTTAAAGGTCGTCTTTGTGGGTTTAATCCTTGAGGGATCTATGCCCATTTTCCGCACTGTATCCTGGTAAAGCAGGTTCAGGCTGCTGCCGCCGTCCATGAGGACTCTAGTGAGGTGAAATTCGTCAATGATTGTGTCTAGAACCAATGCGGCGAATCCGCCGTGACGAATGCTAGTGGGGTCGTCCCTTCGATCAAAAGTGATCGGGCAGGAGGACCATGGGTTGAATTTTTGGGCGACTGGCTCCAACGCATATACGTCCCTCAGCACACGCTCCCGTTCCCTTTTGGGGATGTGGGTTGTGTATATCATGTTCACCGTCCGCACTTGTGGGGGAAAGCCCTTCTATCCTCTGTTGTTCGGCGGCCGGGGCTCCTCCTCGTCATCGCTATGCAGCCCCTTGTCTCTATTTTCGGCACTTAACTTGCCTGCCTGCTTGAACACCCAACAATCCCTGTTGGTGTGATTGACTGGTTGTTCGGGGGTGCCGTGTATCTGGCACGAGCGATCGAGTATCCAGTCTAAGCTGGACGGGCCCAGAGGATTTCTTTTGAATTGCTTTTTCCGCTGACCGGGTTTAGAGCCTCTGAATCCGGCATTAACTGCCGTATCCTCAGTATTGTCGCTGTTAATGCGGAGCTTGTGCTTGCTGCGACGTGACCTGCCATTGTTGTCCTTGGTATCCGAATTACTAGGGCTCTTGGTCATGTTATTGCTACGAGCTAGCCAACTGTCTTCTCCCACGCAAAAGCGGGTCATGCGTGTCGTGAGGGCTGCCATGGATTTCGGCTTTTCCTGTCCAAGGTGCTGGGCAAGCCATTCGTCTCGGATGTTAAGCTTGAAGGCTGCGAGGGCCTCTGCGTCCGGACAGTCGACTATTTGATTTTTCTTGGTTAGGAACCGTGACCAGAATTGTCTGGCCGATTCCTTTGGCTGTTGAATTATGTGGCTTAGGTCATCGGCGTCTGGTGGTCGCACATAAGTGCCCTGGAAGTTGTCAAGGAATGCGGATTCCAGGTCCTCCCAGCAACCAATTGACTCTGCTGGCAAGCAGTTAAGCCAATGCTGAGCTGGTCCTTTAAGCTTGAGTGGGAGGTATTTTATGGCGTGTAGATCATCACCGCGGGCCATGTGGATATGAAGGAGATAATCCTCGATCCATACCGCAGGATATGTTGTGCCATCGTATGATTCTATGTTAATGGGTTTAAACCCTTCGGGGATTTGATGACCCATTACTTCATCTGTGAAGCATAGTGGGTGTGCGGTGCCTCTGTACTGGGCTATATCACGACGTAGCTCATATGAGCTTTGCCTGCCCTGTTCGGCCTATCCGTACATGCCGTATCCGGTGTGACGGTTATCATCACGTGTCGTGGGGCGCCCACACGATCCGCAGATCGATCTTATTTGCCTGGCCTTGTCCTCCAATATGTCTCGCAGGTCTGGCGCGTTTCCCCCCGCCTTGATACTTTTTGAGAGGCGCTGGGGTGCGGCTTGAATGGATGGCCGAGAGGCCTCTCTGTCGTGGCCACGAGGTGGCCGGTCGGCCGCGTCAGACGCTGGTGATGTAGGTTTAGTTGCTTCCTCCTCTAATTGGGGTAGCAGCCTACGCTTTGGGTAGATCTTGGAGGGGCGTTCGAGTTTGTACTCTTCGGCCGCCAGGAATTCAGTCCATCTGTCGGCTAGCAAATCTTGGTCAGCTCTAAGCTGCTGCTGTTTTTTCTTGAGGCTGCTTGCCGCGGCCATAAGCCTGCGTTTGAAACGCTCTTGTTCGACGGGATCCTCAGGCACGACAAATTTGTCGTCGTCGAGGCTTGCCTCGTCTTCGAAGGGAGGCATATAATTGTCGTCCTCGACCTCTCTGTCTGCCGCTCTCTCATGAGGGCTGGCTTCTCCATCCTCCTGCGCTGAATCCTGCTGGAGGGGATTGTCTTCGGCACAATCCGGGGTGTTATTGTCTCCAGTGGCGGACTCGCCATTTTTTCTTTGGCGGGATTCAGAGCGGCGCCACTGACGCCGGCGCTTAGGCTGTTTCTTGGAGGGGTCATCCTCCGTTGTTCCATTGCCATCCCCTTCTTTTGGGGTGTCCACCATGTATATGTCATATGACGAGGTGGCTTTCCAGTGCCCTATAGGCGCTGGCTCTTGGTCGTCTCCTTCATCGGCGTCCATACCGTCGATGTCTTTGGAGTCAAAGTCAAGCATGTCGGTTAAATCGTCGATAGTGGCTACAAAGTGGGTGGTGGGTGGGTTTCGAATTTCTTTGTCGTCCGCATCCCAACCTTGCTGACCATAGTCCGGCCAGGGCTCTCCTGATAAAGAGAGAGACATTAGTGAATTTAGGATGTTGCCAGAGGGCGAGTGTTGAAAGATGTCCGCGGCGTTGAACTCCGTGATCGGAGCCCAATTGGGTTCGATAGGGAGGGGTGCGGAAGATTTGGAGTCCGGAAGGGAGTCCGACACCTTGGAGTCACGAGCTCCGCGAAGGACAAGATTGGTGTTCAGCTCGATCACCGTAGAGATTGCAGCCCCCGAGGCGGCGTCTAGCCACCCATCCTCGACCGGCACAGTCGGCTCCGAGCTAAGGGTCGGAGCGGACACCTGAGCGGCGCTCTGGGCACTGTCCGGCGGTAGAGCTAGATCATGCCCATCGTGACAGTGCGCGTGCTCGGCTGTGGCTCGAATCCGTCGAAGATCAAGTCTCCGCGGTTGTCAGCCGTGTAGTTTAAACTTCCAAATCTGACCTGATGGCCAGGGGCGTAGCTTTCGATCTGCTCCAGATGGCCAAGTGAATTGGCCCGCAGTGCAAAGCCGCCGAATATGAAGATCTGTCCATGAAGAAAAGTCTCACCCTGGACCGCGTCGTGGTTGATGATCGAAAAAGCCATCGGGCCTAAAGGTGACGACACCGAGGAACTCTCAATGAAAGCACCAATGTCGGTGTCAAAACCGGCGGATCTCGGGTAGGGGGTCCCGAACTGTGCGTCTAGGCGGATGGTAACAGGAGACAAGGGACACGATGTTTTTACCCCGATTCGGGCCCTCTCGATGGAGGTAAAACCCTACTCCTGCTTGATTAATATTGATGATATGGGTAGTACAAGAGTAGATCTACCACGAGATCAGAGAGGCTAAACCCTAGAAGCTAGCCTATGGTATGATTGTTGTTCGTCCTACGGACTAAAACTCTCTGGTTTATATAGATACCGGAGAGGGTTAGGGTTACACAGAGTCGGTTACAATGGGAGGAGATCTACATATCGCATCGCCAAGCTTGCCTTCCACGCCAAGGAAAGTCCTATCCGGACACGGGACGAAGTCTTCAATCTTGTATCTTCATAGCCGGGAGTCCGGCCAAAGGTCATAGTCCGGCCATCCGGGCACCCCCTAATCGAGGACTCCCTCGGTCCCGTTCCGCAGTGGCTATCACGCCCTGCTCCTACGAACCGCATTTGCAAAGTTCAATGCGGTGCCACACTATGAATATCTCAAGCTCAAGATGCTAGGCCGTCGTGGAGTCATTACGGTCAATGGAAACACCGAACGTTCTCTCCGAACAGAGGAGCACACGGCAGCCCTCGCGGCGGAAGTACAAAATAGCCTCTCAAGGCAATTCTCCAGTCCGGCTGTTAAACGTCCGGACACCGTCAAGCGCGCCCGGAGTACCGTACAACAAGACCGTCTGGCACGTTCCGAGCTAGCATAGCAGTGCGGCCCCAACCCCAGCCCTCGCGAGATTGTGACACCAGTACCACACGTACATAATTACGCTCTGGAAATACCGTGGACACAAGGGGAGGGGCACAACCACGACATGCCCAGAATGCGGCTCAACCGCACTAGGGGCTCCCGATTTTTGTGATTTTTCTTTTTTTTACTTTCAGGACTCCACTATTTGGAAGACCTGTCCGGCAATACAATCACTGAACACACGATGCAACAGCCAGGGAGACAGCAAGCCACGTCGAACGTCCAGGTGGTCTCTATAACAAGCTAAATACCTGTCTTACTTAAAGTCTCGCAGCTTGCCCCTGGAGGGGGACATGTCAAATAGTCCCATCTCTTGCTTATCGCACTATTTGTATCGTTCTGCTTTCATAGCATCCCTTTAATAAACAATACATAGATCTTGTCTATTATTGCGTTCATTTTTCATATAAATATGTTCAGTCATGACATTATGCAACCGTACACTTTGGTACGACCAATACACCAGGGGCTTCAGCACCCCAAAATACGGTGTGAGAAGATCGAACACTCTCATGAGTGCGGCACCCCGAACTTATAACATTATATGCATCGGCTCCGAATCATGTCTTGGGTCAATAGTTGGGTTTGCCCGACTCCCATGTTTTGGTACCTTACGTTCCGTCATATCGGCTAAGGTAGCGCTGGGAGAACTACTGCGATTGTGCCCCAGTTGAGCTGGGTTAACACCTCAGTAGAGAAAGCTAAAATTGACCGTCATGATAGGGCGCGAGACCGGTCGCTGTTCGAGAGGTTTTTCGAGTTCCTAAAGACTTATGCTGCTTAGAGCGAGGAGCTGGATTTATCCGGCCTAGGCTTGGATAGCGCCCCGAACTCGGTCTTCCGAATACTAGGGGCTTCGCCGAAATTTAAAATTATAGAATTCTATGGCTAAGTGAGAGTGATAAATCATTATAAGTCCGATTGCCTTGTTCATTGTGCTGAGCGCCTCCCTCGAAGGACCCAAGAATGGGAACAAGAGCGCTCAGGTTTATCTCGAACACCCCAGCACTCGTGGCATGGGGGCAGAAGCCGACGACCTGCATCTCTCAGATTAAATAAACGGCCGCACAGAAGGTAATATTTTAAATTCATAAAAGCGTTGCTTAGCGCATATGAACAAGTTTTCAGCACACAGGATAAACACAAGCAAGTTTACTCAAATATTACATCCCTGGTACATTCATCCGCTACAAGACGGGCACCCTTCAGGACGCCCTCATAATACATCTTGGGCCTGCGATGCTCCCTCCCCTCCGGTGGCCCATCCTTCACCAGCTTCTCAGCATCCAGCTTGCCCCAGTGCACTTTGGCACGGGAAAGGGCCCTACGGGCGCCTTCGATGCATACGGAGCGCTTGATGACTTCAAGCCATGGACAGGCATCCACCAGCCGCCGCACCAGCCCAAAGTAGCTCCCAAGCATGGCCTCCCCAGGCCACAGCCGGCCTATAAGGCCCTTCATGGCCTGTTCGGCTGCCTTATGGAGCTCGATCAGCTGCTTCAGCTGGTCGCTCAGGGGCACTGGGTGTCGGGCCTCAGCATACTGGGACCAGAACACCTTCTCCATCGAGCTCTCTTCTTCGGCTCGGTAGAATGCGGCGGCGTCGGGCACACTGCGGGGCAGATCTGTGAATGCTCCTGGAGAGCTCCGGATTTGGGTAAGTAACACATAATTCATTTTCACATGCTTGCTTTGCATAAAGAATGCCTTACCCGCAGCTATCTTTTTCATCGCCTCAATCTTCTGGAGGGCTTTTTGGGCTTCGGCCTTGGCAGACTTGGCACTTTCAAGTGCCGAGGCAAGCTCAGACTCTCGCGTCTTTGAGTCAAGCTCTAAACTCTCGTGTTTCTTCACGAGAGCATCGAGCTCTTGCCGCACCTCCGCCATGCGCACCTCTTGTTTCTCTCGCTCGGTGCGCTCCATGGCCGCATTGTCTTCGGCCTTGGATAGTGCTTCCTTCAGGGTCGCCACCTCGGTGGTGGCCCCTGTAACATTCATGTTGGTCCTGTCATTATTTGCAACCAGGTATTTTTATATATACTTACATAAGGTACTACATACCTTCCTTGTCCTCGAGCTGCTTCTTGGCACGGCCGAGCTCGTTCTCGGACCGCTCGAGGCTCTGCTTCAAATCATCGACCTCCGCAGTCAATGCGGTAGAGGTCAGCAGCGCAACCTGCATTCCCATATTGACATATTTATGTTAGACTCTTGCGTATATCTTTTTAGATCCTCAGTTCGGCTTTTCTTTCCGAACACCAAACTGAGCATCAGGGGCTACTGTCTATGTGGTAACATTTTTATATGTATTAAATACATACCTCGAAACCTGTTAGAAGGCTGGTACAAGCTTTGGCTAGCCCGCTCTTGGCGGACTGAACCTTCTGGATCACCGCACTCATAACAGTGCAGTGTTCGTCGTCGATGGAGGCGCCGTTAAGCACCTCCAGCAAATTGTCCGGCGCCTCCAGTTGGACGGAAGCCGCCGGCGTTGTAGGCTTGCCCTTCTTGCGAGGGAGCCACCTGCCGGACTCCGGAATCACTAAAGGTTCAGGAGCGGTGTCCGGCCCATGGCCGGACTTAGATCCCTCTGGGGCTTCATCCCGTTTGGGCCGGGAGGTCGCCTTGCGGCGCCTCGAGGACCACCTCCTCCTGGTTTAGCCCCTTGTGGGACTCCACCTCGGCATCGTCCGTAGGGCGAGGAGAGGTAGCAGTCGGAAGTGAAGCGCTATTCACATCCGACGGATCCAAGGAACCGCTCGACAAATCGCCGAGCTGAGCCTTGGGCGGACTGCATGATTAAATTCGGCGTCAGAAGATACTGTACAATAAAGGAACGCCATGAGTTATTCTGGTATCCGGATACTTATGATTTAGCCAGGGGCTTGGCCCTGGATGGCCACTCCTCTCCGCCGTCTTCGGCGTCGGTGGTGTAGTCCAGAAGAAGGATCTTCCCCTTCTTGGACCCTCCGGCCTCCCCAGTTGGGGCGGCCTTCCTTTTCTTTCCTCCCCCCGTTGGAGGGGGAGAGGCTTCTTCTTCCTCCTCCTTGTCTTCGGGGGAGGAGTGCGCTTCGGAGTCGTCGGGCGAAGAATCCGACACCACCAGGCGCCGGGAACTCCTTCGAGTTCCCGTGGCCTTCTTCTCCGGCACCACGTGAGGTGCCGGAACCAGCAGCTTCGCCAAGCGGGCATCTGCTGGGCCTTCGGGCAAAGGAGCCGGACAATCGATCTGTCTGGATGTCTTCTGCCAGTCCTGTCAAAGGAATGGGAGCGTAGATCCCGCATAGAGTCAAACTATGAAAAACAAGTATCCTGTAAAGGGTAAAACAAGCTTACCACGCTGGCTTGGCGCTTCGCGCAGAATCCGCGATCCTCGGTAATGGGAGGGGGAACCTCGGAGCCCTTGAATAGCACCTTCTAGGCGTCCTCGTGCGTTGTGTCAAAGATCCTGGACAAAGTTTGGTGCTGGGCCGGGTCGAACTCCCACAAGTTAAAAGCCTGTCGTTGACACGGGAGGATCCGACAGAAGAGCATGACCTGGACTACGTTGACAAGTTGAACCTTCTTGTCCACCAGGTTTTGGACGCAGGTTTGGAGTCCGTTTATCTCTTCCGAATTACCCCATGACAGGCCCGTCTCTTTCCAGGAGGTGAGCCGTGTGGGGATGCCAGATTGGAATTCGGGGGCCGCTGCCCATTCAGGGTCACGCGGCTCGGTGATGTAGAACCACCCCGATTGCCACCCTTTGATGGTTTCCACAAAGGAGCCCTCGAGCCATGTGACATTGGGCATCTTGCCCACCATGGCGCCTCCGCACTCCGCTTGCCGACCGCCCACTACCTTTGGCTTGACGTTGAAGGTCTTCAGCCATAAGCCGAAGTGGGGCTTGATGCGGAGGAAGACCTCGCACATGACGATAAACGCCGAGATGTTGAGGATGAAGTTCGGGGCCAGATCATGGAAATCCAGGCCGTAGTAGAACATGAGCCCCCGGACAAATGGGTGGAGTGGGAAGCCCAGTCCGCGGAGGAAATGGGGGAGGAACACCACCCTCTCATGGGGCCTTGGGGTGGGGATGAGCTGCCCCTCATCTGGGAGCCAGTGCACAATTTTGTTGGACAAGTATCCGGCCTTCCTCAACTTTTTGATGTGCCCCTCCCGCTCCGGACTTGGGCGCTGGAGCTCGAGTGCGCGGAAATGGATAAGCGAAGGAGGAAGAAGGCGTAGATGGAAAGGGTGGATCCTTATCCCCTTATATGGGCGGACGAAACTATGTACCCCACCAGCCTGGTAAAACTCGCTTATCTCCCAAGCGCCTTGATTAATGGTGCAGTTGGGTTACCCACGCCCGTATTGATGAGAATCCCGGAATAAGGGGACACGATCTCTGCTTTGACAAGACGTGCCAAGGAGACCACCTCGCTAAACGCGCTGAGGTGGGACAGTAAAACGATTCGAATAAAGGCTTGGCCATGGCGTGATGTCACACTACGGAATACGTCAGCAGATTAGATTTGTGTAAATATTATTCTCTCTACGGTGGTATGTGGAACTTATTTTGCAGAGCCGGACACTATCCTTGTGTTCAAACATCTTCTATGAAGTATTCAGAGGAGGAACCCGCCTTGCAATGCCGAAGACAATTTGCGCCCGGACTCGTCATCATTGAGGCCTGGTTCAGGGGCTACTGAGGGAGTTCTGGATTAGGGGGTGTCCGGATGGCCGGACTATGACCTTTGGCCGGACTCCCGGACTATGAAGATACAAGATTGAAGACTTCGTCCCATGTCCGGATAGGACTTTCCTTGGCGTGGAAGGCAAGCTTGGCGATGCGATATGTAGATCTCCTCCCATTGTAACCGACTCTGTGTAACCCTAGCCCTCTCCGATGTCTATATAAACCGGAGGGTTTTAGTCCGTAGGACGAACAACAATCATACCATAGGCTAGCTTCTAGGATTTAGCCTCTCTGATCTCGTGGTAGATCCACTCTTGTACTACCCATATCATCAATATTAATCAAGCAGGAGTAGGGTTTTACCTCCATCGAGAGGGCCCGAACCTGGGTAAAAACATCGTGTCCCTTGTCTCCTATTACCATCTGCCTAGACGCACAGTTCGGGACCCCCTACCCGTGATCCACCGGTTTTGACACCGACACCCCCTGTTATTCTGCGGCAGCAGCCTCACACCATAGCCGAACCAGCGAACCCTCATACTCCTCTACATGTGGGCATCCACTGCCGCGTCTTCCCCGGCTCTGTGTCGTCCCCTTCCTAGGCTTCGCCGTCGTCCACCGCCCTGGTGCTCTCGGCACGGCATGGTCAACGTGGTCAAGGAACGACTTCCATGGGAAGAGTACTGCACGTTGATAGGCCGACAGTTGGGTCCACAGCAGCCGCAAGGAATTGGCTCCTTATTACGTGCAAAATAATTATTCCTCCACCTAACAGCAGGGACCCACCGGACGGGTAACCGTATTTCACAAAAAAAAACGTTTCCCCCTGACTGTTGGGACCCACCAGCTACATCTTCGCATGCAAGGAAGTGCGTCCAGGGAAAAACGATTCGCCCCCCTGACTGCTAGGACCCACCATCTACATCTTCGCACGCAAGGAAGTGCCTGACAGTCGGGACCCACCTGGTCGAAGCATACGTAGCATTGTCATTCTGGTCGCGAACGTGTACATACATACTGGTCGATGTAGAGGCGCGCACGTGTCGTAGTAGAGGCGCGCATGTAGCATGTACACATACGTACAACAGCCAGTGTGCAAGAAAAAAAATACGGCCACATACATACATACGGGCGGGGTCTCGAACGCTACTCGCGCATACGTACGGCCAGGGCTCGTGTACATGGCTGGATCAGAACGGAGAAACTGTGTCGTCGTCGTGTTCATGGGGAGGCAACAAAATGTGTCGTGTTCATCGGGAGGCAACGGAATGCGTGGGAGCCAACCGGCTTGGACGGAACAACCGATGGAAACGGGGCCTGGCGTACCGCAGAACAGAGGAAACGGCCTTGTGTTCGGCCGGCCACGTTCGAAACGGGATCCTGTTCATTAGGAGGGGTCTGGCGTACCGCAAAACGGAGGAAACAGACTTGTGCTGGACCTCCTACAATCGAAACAGGGTCCTGTTGATTGGGAGGGGTGTGGCGTACCGCAAAACGGAGGAAACGGACTTGTGTTGGAGTGCTACGGTTGAAATGGGGGTCCTGTTCATCGGGAGGGGTGTGGCGTACCGTAAAACGGGACTCCACGAGATACTGTTCATCTCCACCGTCGACCTCCTCCAACCTCCACGGGCTACTGTTCATCCACCATCGACCTCCTCCAGCCTCCACCTGCGACTGTTCATCCACGGGCTCCTGTTCATCCAGCCTCCACCGCGTGCTACTCCATCAGCTACTATTCAACCAGCCCTCTCCACGGGCTCCTATTCAACCACCCCTCCACGGTCTACTGTTCATCCACCCCTCCACCTTCTACTGTTCATCCACCCCTCCACCGTCTACTGTTCATCCAGCCATCCATGGGGTCATCCTGTTCATCTTGCCCTCCACGGGGTCCTGTTCATCCAGCCCCAACCGGCTCGATCGATCGAGGTCCTGTTCATCCAGAGGCAACACCACGGGGTCCTATTCATCCACCCCCACCAGGAACTGTTCATCCAAACCCCCCCAGCAACGCTCACTTTACATCTAGAGGCAGCATCGATCGGCTTCAGTTAGCAGCAGTAGCGAAGGAATCGCTCAATCGGGTTCAGTTAATAGCCATCGATCGATCGCTCGGGTTTAGTAACGCGTAGCCTGCAGTGCAATCGCTCGGGTTCAGTAGGCGAACGCCTCGCTTGGGTTCAGTTAGAGCCCAATGCCTTGCACCCACGCGCGTGCGTCTACGAGAGAAATGCGCAAACCTCCGTGCATCGCTCGGCCCCGACCACCCACCGTAACCGGGAACACCCCGATATTTTCCACGCCCTCGCTTCTACCATGGTTTTTTCCGTCATGGACGGCCCAATGAATGTCATGCAGCTGTGTCTCCTGCCGCCCAGGATGAAAAACCCATTTTATGATATGATTATTTTATCATAGAAGTAGGATCCCACCACATCTATGATGATACCGGGTTTTGTCACAATTATCGTAATAGAAGTGTCATAAGTATGACAGAAAAAAAAATTGTTCGGCCCAAAATGTCACGGATGTCTCTTTTTTTTGTAGTGGAGATCGCCTACTTCGTGAAGATCTAACCTAGTGAGGCAAGTCCTTCGTGGGCGATGGCCATGGTGGGATAGACAAGGTTGCTTCTTCGTGGACCCTTCATGGGATGAGCCCTCCATGGACTCGCGCAGCCGTTACCCTTCGTGGGTTGAAGTCTCCATCAACGTGGATGTACTATAGCACCACCTATCGGAACCATGCCAAAAACATCCGTGTCTCCATTTGCGTTTGCAAACTCCAATCCCATCCGTTTACTTTCTTGCAAGTTGCATGCTTTACTTTCCGCTGCTCATATACTCTTTGCATACTTGCTTGAACTGTATCTTGATTGCTTGACTTGTGCTAAGTTGCTAAAATCTGCCAAGAACTAAAAATTGGTAAAAGGCTAGATTTTTAATTGGTCAAGTAGTCTAATCACCCCCCTCTAGACATACTTTCAATCCTACAATTGGTATCAGAGCGACGGTCTCCATTTGCCTTGATTTCCATAGCTTTTGCTGATCATAGCCTTGGTTTCACAACCTAGGAGAGTATGGCGTCTAGCGAGGGAAATTACCACCGTAGAGGTCCTTACTTTGATGGTACTAATTTTGCTAGTTGGAAGCATAAGATGAAAATGCATATTCTTGGACATAACCCCGCCGTTTGGGCTATTGTGTGTATTGGCTTGCAAGGTGAATTCTTCGATGGGAGAGAACCAAACTATGAAGCTACCGTGAAAGAGTTGAAGATGCTACAATACAACGCTCAAGCTTGTGATATCCTATTCAACGGACTGTGCCCCGGAGAATTCAACAAAATCAGCTGCCTTGAGAATGCAAAGGAAATTTGGGATACTTTGATTGATATGCACGAAGGTACCGACTCCATCAAGGAATCCAAATTGGATGTTCTTCAAAGTCAACTTGACAAGTTCAAAATGAAGGATGGTGAAGGTGTCGCTGATATGTACTCTAGGCTTGCTCTCATCACAAATGAGATTGCCGGCTTAGGAAGTGAAGAGATGACCGATAGATTCATCATCAAGAAGATCCTAAGAGCCTTGGATGGAAAATATGATACCGTGTGCACATTGATCCAAATGATGCCCAACTACAAAGATCTCAAGCCAACGGAAGTCATCGGAAGAATGTTTGCTCATGAGATGTCACTCAAGGATAAGGAAGAACTTCACAACAAGTCAAGTGGTGCTTAAAAAGCCTCATGTGATGCTCCTACATCATCAAGTGAGAAACAAACCTTCAATGAAGAATTGAGCCTAATGCTGGAGAACTTCAACAAATTCTACAAGAGTAGAAGCAAGGAAACAAGTTCCAAGTCAAGGTCCTACAATGACAAAAGATCTTTGAGTCGTGAATGTAATTGTTACAATTGTGGAAGACCCGGACACTACTCCAATTAGTGTACGACTCCCTACAAAAGGGGAGAAGATTCACCTAAAAGAATAAGTAGAAGAGAAGAATCACCACCAAGAGAGAGAAGGAGTAGAGATGATCGTTATGAACGAAGAACCTCCCGGAGAAGCAAGGATTCAGAAAGGAAGGACAAATCATCAAAGAGCTACACAAAGCGAAGACATCAAGCTCATGTTGGTGAATGGGTATCCGGCTCCGACTCCGACCATCACTCCGAGAGAAGTTATCACTCTGACTCCGAATATACTCAAGATGAAGGTGTTGTCGGTCTAGCAATTGTATCAACCAACTCCTACGACATATTCGACTCACCAAATGAAGGAATTGGAAGATGTTTCATGGCTAAAGGCCCAAAGGTATCACACCCCGAGTATGTTGATTTCAATAGTGATGAAGATGATTTGTTAGGTGATGATGATTTACGTGTTGACAACTCTAGTGAAGAATACTATGATGAAATGTCAATTAATCATGCTAATCAATATAAAATGAATGACAATGATAAGGATAAGATTGAGCGTCTAACTAAAGAACTAAACAGTCTTAAGTTAGGTCATGAAACTACCTTGGAAGATCATCAAGAACTTTTAAAGACTCATGAGAAGTTACACTTTGAAAAGCTCAACCTTGAGCAAGAGCATGAGTTTTTAAAGGCAATCAATGATGATCTTCGTAGGAAAAGTTCTCCTTACATTGCCAAGCGTTTACTCTTATTGACTTACATGCCACAAGTAAAATCTAGCAACAAAAGTAAGAAAGATTCTTCTTCTAGTAGTAACAATAATCATGCTGAATCCAATGTTGTTGCTCTAGTAGTTCTCTTGATTCCACTAATGATTCTCTTAGCCAAGTTACACTTGAGCAAGAAAATAGCTTATTGAAGGGAATTATAGAGAAAGGTGTTTACAAGAGCCTTGCCGGAAGAAAGCAATTTGAGGAAATTGTACGCAATCAAGGAAGGCACCGGAAGAATCAAGGTGTTGGTTTTGAACGAAAGTTCAATGCCAATGGAGTTGAGTGGGAAGAAGATCAATACCCCAAGACGAAGTTTGTTCCTCAACAAGAGAACTATGATCCTACTTCTTTTCAAGGGACACAAGCTCAAGTTGATCTTCCACCACAAGACCACAAGCAAAAAGGCAAAGGCAAGCTCAAGAGGAAATTGATGCATTTGAAGAAGCTCCTAAGGCCTTGGTCAAGTGGGTTTCCAAGACTACATCAAGTTCTACTTCATCAAGTGCGACTACAACCCCACAGATTCCCATCAAGATGATTTGGATCCCGAAGAAGAAGAACTAAAGAGTTATTGAGGGTGATTCCGCCAACACACTTCACTCACATCATTTTGGCAAGGACAAGTGCAATCAACTTCCACATCTTGCACTAGTTCAAGGAGTCACAAACCCTCTTGTTGGTAAGACAAGGGATAAGGTAACCTAATGCTTTCATGGACATCATCTTGTGTGTACTTCACTCTATGTCTATGGATATCCTTGTTTGTTCCTTGTGGGACTAACCCGTGTAGGTATTGAAAGTACAACTCACTCCAATGGATTTCTCCAAATGATCTACATCAACATTGAGCATCCACATCTTCAACACCTACATGAAGTCATCATCGACAAAACCCAAGGTTAGTTCATCCCTCTTAGGGGGGATATCACATCTAGGGGGAGCTTTACTCTAAGAATTGAGCTAAAGCAACTCTAATAATGTGAACACAACAATGCTTTATGTAAAAGTGGTAACCCCACTTGTGCTTAAACGATGGGTGTGACCTATGATTAAATGTTCTCATTTGACTCATAAGTCAATATAATCATATATAGATGATCTAGTCATCGCAAATTGTTTGATAGATGCTAGAGTGTTTGTGCATGCTTTGCCACATATTCCATTTGCCATTTTATTGTGTGAGCATGTTGGTTGCATATTTTACTCATTCAAGGACATCCACTTGTTGTTTTGATTGGTTGGCTCTTTCTCTTTTGCCAAGTGGATGGACAAGAATGCCTAAGAACTTCTCTAGCTATCTATGCTTTTCTCATCTCAAACTCTATTCATGCTACATCAAAAAGTCTGATCAAGTCAGATTCAAACCACGCTGTGTGAGGAGCACTCAGAGTCCCCGATTCATCATAGACTTAAACTTACAAAACCTCTTTGTGCGTTTCGGTCTGACCGAGTCATCCGTTTCGGTCAAACTGAGTTCACTGAGTTGATCTAGGTTTTCATCTCAGGGCAACCGATTTGAACACTTTGGTCACACCGAGTTGCAGCAACCGCTTCCGATCCTGCAATCTTGGTGCCACTGAGTTGTTCCACTCGGTCACACCGACAGGGTCTGGATATAAATACCCACGGGTGACATTTTGGAAAATTCTTCAAAACTCCATAGCCCGCATGTGTCCTGCTCTGCCTCCTCGGGGTCTCCGGATCGCCTCCTCACCGCCAGCGACCTCCCGCCACTGGTTTCTGCCGTCATCGACGAAATCTGCTTCACCGTCATCGCTGTAGCAAACACCCGCTGAACTAGGGTATGTGTTCGACCCCTTTTGATGTATATTTAACTCCGATTCCTAGCACGAGGACAATGCCATGATTCTTGCCACGAATGAAATCGATCTATCCAGCTAAATCTTCCTTAGGCCTAGATTGATTCAAAAATTTTAGGGTTAGCTCTCCGCAGAACTCATCTTAGACCGACCGAATCATAGAAATCGGTCTCACCGATTTGGCTTAGGCCATTGCACATGCGCTTTTCGGTCTGACTGAAAATTGCAAATCGGTGTGACCGAGTTCAATTCTCTGTGAAACCCTAGAAATCTCGGTACCACCAAACTGTGACTCGGTCTGACCGAGATCACTAGTTTAGGTTCCAAATGTTGCTTTGGTATCACCGAGTTTATCAATTCGATAGCTCCGAGATCATTTCTGTAGAGAACTAAAACTGAGATTTTTGACTCATTTGTTTTGCAAAACCTCTATACTTTGTGATGCTCATCTACTCTACCAGATCTATATCTATTCACTGGGTTTGCTGTCATCTTGCCTGCCAGGATGTCTGAACAGAGTGACAACCAGAACAGATCTGAACAGCAAGAGCATATGAGTGAGGGCACTAGTCCCTCAAGCATCTATGATGACGGCTGCAGGAGCATACCTAGTAACTTGCCCAAGGCAGCCACTAGAGCAAGGAAGAAGAGAACCTCAGATTCTGAAGATGAAGATTATGTTGCAGCTAAGGATGAGGCCATCTCAAGGAGGAAAGTGGTGAAGAAGGAGTTTGGCACTGCTGCATCTACAAAGCCTGGCATGAAAAAGAAGGCACCAGCTAGGAGAATCCCAACATCCAAGCCAAGAAAAGTTGCCACGGGACAGACCATGAAATTCACTATAGAATCAGATGATGGTGAGGCAGCTGGTGATGACAACAAGAAGAAGAGGGCAAGAACCACTACAACAAAAGTTCTTGGAAAGTCAACTATGGCGAGAGATCCATCTGATGAAGAGGAAGGGGATGCTGCACCAGCACCTAAGGCACAAAAGCTCATGGGAGATGCAATCAAGTCAGGGGCTGCTCCTAAGCCCAAACCTGCTCCCAAAGCTACTGCTCGAGCCACCAAGTCTACACCCAAGAGAAGCACAAGAAACATCCCTGCTGAAGAAAAGAACAAGGCCATAGTACCTGAAGCTGAAGAAGAAGAAGCTGAAGCCCAAGTGCTGAGAAAGCTCAAACCAAAGATCCCACCCACAGTGACACTCATCCAGTGGCAGATGACATGAGCATCAGGAAGGATGCATGTCTGAGACTTTGGAGGAAGAATGACCCTTATGCTGTGAGAACGAGAACCGTTGTGGATTACAGGTTCCACACTAAAGAACAATAAGACTTTTATGAGACCATTCTGCTTGACAAGAAGCCAATTGTCTGTGACATGAGATGGATTGACTGGACATACATCAGAGAGAATGAAGATCACTTCCCAGGTGTATATGATAGTTTCAAGGCTTGTGGAGTTGACAAGTTTGTTGGCCAGAAGCTCACTAAGTGGAATGATGAGCTCATGCAATTCTACTCCACTACTCACTTCTATCCAGATGGCAGGATAATATGGCTGTCAGAAGGTACTAGGTACCAATCAACTGTTGATGAATGGTCCAAGTTGATAAATGCCCCAGCAGCTCATGAGGATGACTTGGATGTGTATGCCAAGAATAAGAAAGACCACAACTCAATGGCAAGTATGTACAAGGCAATTCCTGATGAAGCCCTTGAAACTCATAAGTTTGGGTTAGTAAAGTACTTGTTGTCTGGTCTGCCTACAATCAACACCAGCCTGAGGCATACTCTTTTGCCGAAGTCTGGAGATCACATGATGATAAGAGGACATTCAATCAACTTGCTGCACATTCTTGATGTCCCTCAAAAGTTCAAGGTGATGAGTCTGATTGTAGAGACAATCAAGAGGACAACTGCAGATCAGAAGAGGTCTTGTGGGTATGCTCCACAAATTCAAGTGCTCATCAACTCAAAGATGGGCACAGGCACTTATTTGTTGGACAAGGAGCACTTACCTCTCAAGCCAAATTTTGAGGATAACACAGTGGTCATCGATGAGAATGATCCTTCATCAGTGCAAGCACATGAGAAGAGAGCAAAGGCAAGGGCAGAGAAGGTTGCAAAGATGCCAAGTGCAGAAGAGGCATCTTAGGTGTTCCTAAAGAGCAAACAAGATCAACTTGGATTTCTGATCCAATCCACCTTGAGGATTGAGAAGGGCTTGGCCACCCTGACTCAAAATCAGGAGAGTTTGGAGAGAATCATTGAGAAAAAAAATCTATGATCTTGATGTCAAAGTAACTGAGATTCGGTCAGCCGTAGAGCAGATCCAGGAGGAAGCAGAGGAGAAGAAAGGAAAGACAACAACATATGTTTTTCAGCGAGTGCGTGTGCCATGAGGTCAGAGGTCTGATGCAGTGTCTGTTCCTGATACTAGAGCAACCACATCTGCACCAGCAGCCACAACTTTAGTGCCACCTCCAGCAGCCACTCCACCTGCTCCAGCTACATCAACAAAAGCCTTCGTCCTGGGAGTCATCTCTACACCACCTCATGGAGACCAAGCTTGAGAGACGCATAGCACTATGCATATTTGAACTTTTTGGTAACTTGTTGCCAAAGGGGGAGAAATATGTATAGATCATAGTCTTCCAGAGAGAGAGAGAGAGAGAGAGAGTTGTTTTTTGTCTCTCTTGCACTTTATTTGGTTGAACTTTACTGTATGCTTGCTTGTTACATTATGTCTTTTGTGAGATACTTGGATGATCATGGGTTTGATCATATGCTACTTTAATGTGCGCTTGAATGATATCATCTCTTATATCCATATATGATCATTCACTTTGCTTGGTGATGAGTGCATGCTTTTAATTGTTATCATTTTGAGCACTCCACCAAGATGTATGTGACATGGAAGAGTGACCCATGGTCCTAATAGATTGTGCATTTGCAGTCCAAAGCAAATTTTAAAAAGTGCACAAATTTAGGGGGAGCTCTTGCTTATCACATACTTCTCAAAGCGACAATGTATTTCAATCTTATTATCATTTGTCGAAGCTTTGATCTATATGTTGTCATCAATTACCAAAAAGGGGGAGATTGAAAGTGCAACTATCCCTAGGTGGTTTTGGTAATGATTAACAACATATAGCTCATTGAACTAATGCTATTTCAAGATAAATATTTCAGGAAAGTTTAATGATTGGCATGGCATGGATTAGGAATGTGGACCCCTCAAAATGCTAAGGACAAAGGATTGGCTCAAGCTCTAAAGTTCAAGACTCTACATTTTACTTTTAGTGATCCGAGATCACATTGAGCCCATAGGAAAGCTAATACTAGTAAAAGGGGATGAGGTGTTGCTTAATGGCTTGCTTGCTCTCAAAGTGCTTAGTGATATGCTCCAAAGCCCTCAACCACTTTCTCATATCCACATATGTCCCAAACCAAAAGTCAAACTTGGCCCCACCGATTTGATCTATCCGGCGCCACCGAGTTCATTTGACATAGCCACTGCCAGAAACCCTAGTCACTTCCAACTAACCGATAGGGATCTCGGTCTCACCGAGATAGGATTGCAAACTCCCTGTTTCCCTTCGTAACGTTTCGGTCTAACCGAGATGAGCGATCGGCCCCACCGAGTTTGCAATGCAAACTCCCTGTTTCCTTTTCGTAACATTTCGGTCCCACCGAGACAAGCGAATCAGTCCCACCGAGACGAGCGAATCGGTCCCACCGAGTTTGTGTGACCAACTCTTTGGTTAGCTTATTACCAAAGTCGGTCCCACCGAGTTTGTGTAATTGGTCAAACCGAGATTACGTTTTGCCCTAACCCTAATGATATCGGTCCCACCGAGTTGACATGTCGGTCCTACCAAAATGCCTAAGGGTCATATTATGAACTAAATCAGTCCGACCGAGTTTTCTGATTCGGTCCCACCGAGTTTGGTAAATTGTGTGTGACGGTTAGATTTTGTGTGGAGGCTATATATACCCCTCCACCCTCTCCTCATTCGTGAGGGAAGCCATCAGAACGTGCCTACACTTCTAGCATTCATTTTCTGAAAGAGAACCACCTACTCATGTGTTGAGACCAAGATATTCCATTCCAACCATATGAATCTTGATCTCTAGCCTTCCCCAAGTTGCTTTCCACTCAAATCATCTTTCCACCAAATCCAATCCTATGAGAGAGAGTTGAGTGTTGGGGAGACTATCATTTGAAGCACAAGAGCAAGGAGTTCATCAACAACACACGATCTATTACCTTTTGGAGAGTGGTGTCTCCTAGATTGGTTAGGTGTCACTTGGGAGCCTCCGACAAGATTATGGAGTTGAACCAAGGAGTTTGTAAGGGCAAGGAGATCGCCGACTTCATGAAGATCTACCCTAGTGAGGCAAGTCTTTCGTGGGAGATGGCCATGGTGGGATAGACAAGGTTGCTTCTTCATGTACCCTTCATGCGTGGAGCCCTCCGTGGACTCGCGCAGTCGTTACCCTTCGTGGGTTGAAGTCTCCATCAACGTGGATGTACGATAGCACCACCTATCGGAACCACGCCAAAAACATCCGTGTCTCCAATTGTGTTTGCACACTCCAATCCCATCCCTTTACTTTCTTGCAAGTTGCATGCTTTACTTTTCGCTGCTCATATACTCTTTGCATACTTGCTTGAACTGTATCTTAATTGCTTGACTTGTGCTAAGTTGCTAAAATCTGCCAAGAACTAAAAATTGAGAAAAGGCTAGATTTAATTGGTCAAGTAGTCTAATCACCCCCCCTCTAGACATACTTTCGATCCTACACTCACCTAGTTGCATATCTAGACAACATACTTTGATGCAAAGTTTAATTTGGTAAAGAAAAGCTAAAAATTGTTAGTTGCCTATTCACCCCCCCTCTAGTCAACTATATTGATCCTTTCAATTGGTATCAGAGCCTCGTCTCTTAATTAAGGGCTTTGACACCATATACGGTGAGGAGGAGCACCCCCGGAGTGAATCCTTCCTCGTCTACGGCTGATGGGGGATCCCCGGTCTCACGAGAGGAATTCAATGTGGCTTTGGACACATTGAAAACCTCCATGATGACCGAGGTCAAAGGCATGTTCAAAGAGTTTCTTGAGGTCTTAAATTATCCACCGCACCTTTGGAAGTGGCTGCTCCCACTAACAAGGTGGCGGATGTCAACTCCGATAAGGGGGAAGCTTCTAGTGATAAAGTTCCTTTATCTAGTGGTAGAAATGGTAGGGGCATCTTTGCCAATGTTGAACCACCTCTTACTTATGGAGGACCGGTTCCCTCCACTCATCTCTTCCTAATTTTTAATAATAAAGCACGGATTGAGTCTCCGGATTCACCGTCACAATACGCTTCTTTCCGTGAATTTACGCTTTCAGTTTTTTCCATCTATATTATTTTCCACATCCGAGGTGGTACTATTTTATATGCGTATCTTTCCCTAATCTTTACCTACTAATAAAACAGTGATGGCTACTAATAAGCACGTCGCCCTGAGCCTCTGCCTGACCACTTTGGTGGGCCTCTGTCTGGGCTGCGTCCGCGGTTCAGAAGCCCGACGAAGCCGACAGGCACGTACGTTGTGGGCGTAATCTCCTCCGGTGATCGATCGTGTTTTCTTTACCGAGTCCACGTCTGTCTTGTGCTGCCCTCTCCCGTTCGATTCAAACTCTTCTATGATCTTTTTCTATAAAATCAAATCCATCGAAAGAAAGAAATTTTCTTCGCTATCGATCCTCCATGACTGACCCGCCGAAGAACTCTTCGCTCTCACTTTCCGTCCATGGCCGACACCTCAGGATCGACCAACTGGGTTTAGGGGAAGGTTGGATTCTGCGGAGGCAGACATGCAGCAAACGAAGACGTCGGACAGGAGGTGTACAGAGGGACCGATCCCACCGGGTGGTTCATCGAGTGTTGTCATCCCTTGATCAACCCGACCTTGGGCGCTATCTCTGTGGCCGACTGTGGTGGGTCTCCTAACCTTGCGTGTCATCTCTGTCGACCCGTTGATGGCTGGTGGGAGATCGCTTCGTCGAGTTGCTCGCCCACCTGCATGGGCCACGTCCACTCCAACCCGGTTTTCTTCTCTGCACGGAGGAAGCCGCAATCGACCATCATGGCAGGTCTTACCCTCGGTCAAATCCGGCGGTGGCACCCGAGGAAACTGCAATCGACTCCATGTTTAGGACTTTAGGTACGGCCGCTACAGTCGCCGGGTGGAGAAGAACTGTCAGTTGGCCTACCTCTGTTGCGGCGTGCACCGCCACGCCAAGAAGCCGACCACCCACATTGCGACGGCCACCCCGGTGCAGGAAGAATCCTCGAGCGAGGAGAACTGGTGTTCCCTGAGAACGTTAATGGCAGGGGAAGCCGGTGGCGTACATTAGTCGCCGCGGCAACGAGTCCAGTCTCCAGTGCAGACTATGAGATGAGCGACACCAGAACGGCTGATAGGCCTGATACTGCTACGAGTCTATGACATGGAAATGAACAAGTAGTATGGCTAGGGCAACGAATCCAGTGCAGGCGACGCGCCCCAAGCCCCCGGACAACAATTCCAGGTATGGTCGCCCGAGCAGAGGTGTTCGGGTGGTACGGGGTGACATGCGTCTGTGCCCGGATACAAGAACAGGGGAATAAGTTGGACAATGGGTAGTGGAGCAGCAGAATATCGACGACCTCCGGTTGATGCGTCCACAGTTTGTGCGAAGGGCCACTCATCGCTTCATCTACTAATTCAGTGGAGTCAGCCGACACTGAAGGCGCATAGAGGCTATTTTTATGATTTTTGTTCTCGGCACTTTCTCTCAACCTGTGCAAATTCTGGCCATGGTGGCTGCCATGTTTGTTCTCACGCAGACTGATCTCCTAAGATTTGTGGTGCAGAAGCAGCTAAATAGGGCCGGTGGCGCGCTGCACGTCATAGACGGAAGAAGCAAATACAAGGCTACAGTTGAGCCTGTTCAACAATGGTTCGTGCTCTCATTGTGCAAATGTCGCACGCAGTGTCTGTCAGCCAACGCACATCGAGTCCCCTCAGCATAAATAAATCGAGAGAAAGAAGTTTGCAACCAGCAGGTGATATTCCTCATCTTCTTTCATTTTTTTTGCTTGACTTTCATTGGGGATTAGCAGCAATTCCAAGTTGTGGAACAATATAGCAATCAGTCTCACCTTAATCTCCTGTCCTTCTCCTTTCTTGCTTCAAGTTTATGTATCAGATGCATGTCATATGTTCCAATAAATAATGCTTAGGGAAGTACTAATGGCATGGAGATAGCAGAATAATCAATCTAAATAATTCGGTGATATATATAGGCAAAGAAATACATGCATCTGAAACAAGATCGGCATATATAGTGCCCTGACTGTCAGCGTAAGTTGTTCCTATTTATATTACTATGATGCAATTGTCATGTATTTGTTGTTTATTATTGGCCAAATGCTTCTTACATTGAATATAAATATGGTGATACTCAAGTGAAATAATTGTTTTTTAATGATTTAATAGAAAACCTATTTAACTTCAAGATCATTCGGTGTATTTTTTTCATATTAATAGATTTTGATATACTTGGAAGTTTCAATGTGAAAAGGAAAAACTAAATTCGAGTAAGTAGTGAATACTTCTATCTTTCTTTCATGAGAGTAATTTTAGATACTCAGACAACCGATGGTATTATTAGACTATAGGACACTTTGTTTTAACCTAGAATCATTGAAAGGGCTCTAGGAATGATATGTTTGTATACAACCGTGGGAGGTTTAACTTTTTATTGTGTTGCAAAAAATGGATCACGATGTATTTTTTAATCATTAATCGTGAGGTAGAGCACCACCGGAATTGAGTGTTTTGGAATCAGATAAATGACGATCCAGATTTTCGAATCGGCGTATGAAAAAGAGGGTCAATCAGCTATTATTTTCTCCCGTTGCAACGCATGGGCATGTTTCCTAGTTTAAATCACACGAGTTCTCCTCCTAAGATTGTGAAAAATTAGGATTTTCACTCTTGGGTCTATCGCTTTAAACGTCATTTAAACCATGTTAATACTAATCTTTGGAGAATTATTGAGCAAGGTTTCTATCTGCATGACCCAAGAATCTTTACCCCGAGAGAAGCCGCGGATCATCAATTCAATGAGAATGCCCTCTTCATCATCCAAGATGCAATTCCATCTGAAGACATTGCACATGTCCATCCATTCACCGTGGCCAAGGAAGCTTGCCACCATGTTCTTTCTCTTTACAAGGAAAGCGCAAGCATTCAACGCTCCAACTGTGAAGTGGTGCAAGATGAAGCTGATGAGTTTGCAATGAATGAATATGAAGAACCTCGTGAGCTTTACCAAAGATTAACCACTCTCGCGGTCTCTCTCCGATATCATGGGAGCAAGGATACGGATGATAATTGGATCAAGCGCAAATTCCTCAAGGCCATGATGCCTTACCACAAGGCCATGTCCTCCGTCATCCGTCAAAGGCCGGACTTCCACACCTTGTCCTCAAGTGAAGTATTGGATGAGTTTGTGGCGATGAGGATCTTGGACAAGATCGCCGATAATGTGGTGTTGCATTCTCAAAGAGCAAAGAAGCCCAACCTTGCCTTGAAGTCCAAGGCTAGTGTAGAAGAGGATGAAGAGGAAGATGAGGATAGCAACCCCTAAGATATGAAATATGATTATCATGAGCACATGGCTCTTGCTTCAAGGCAATTTTGGAGCAAGAAGAACTCAAGGCCCAATTTCAACAAGAACAACTCAAGTGGCTTCAAGGGCAAGCAACGTGTGAGAACATATTACAATTGTGGCAATATGAGCCATTTTGCTGTGGAGTGCCCTTACGAGAAGCGGGAAGACAATGGTGGCAAGCTCATCCAAAAAGAAAAATCCAAGTCCTTCCCTAACAAGAAAAATTCACCAAGAATACTCCAACCAAAGGGTTGGTGGCACAAGAAGAATACAATGAGGATGATGATGACGATGAAGATGGTGAAGCCATGGCCATGGCCTCCGTTGCCATTGCCACAACTCCATGGGTGTCTCTCTTCGATTCACCCAACGAGAACATCACCGCCAAGTGCCTCATGGCCAAAGCCACCAACAAGGTAACCCCCAACATCAAAACTACCATCATTACTAATCCTTCCTTGATGGATTGCATCGATGAAAGTGAGGGGTCTAATGAGGAAGTAAATGAATTTGAGTCTTTTATGAGTAAGCTCAAAGGCAAATCCAAGAAGCACTTCGTTGCTCTCTTGGAACAACTTGGTGAAGCCAATGACATGATCGAGGCTCATGAAGAAACCATCTCTAAGATGGAAGGTCATAGTCGTGACTACGCTGACGAGATATAGGATCTCTCTAATGCGCTTGAGGAAGAGTGTGTTCATCGTTTGGCTCTTGAGGAGTCACACAATGATGACCATGCTAAATTAAAGAAAGATCTTGATCATGCACTTGTCGTATCTCGTGTGCTTGATTCCGAGAAGGCTAAACTTGGGGTTGACCATGCTAGACTCAAAGAGGAGTTTGATATACTTGACAAGGCTCACAAAGTCTTGAAGGGTGCTCATTCTAGCCTCAAGGAGTCTCATGATCAACTCCAAGTGAAGCGAACCAAGGAGAAAGTCACTTTTCCTCATATGGTCTTAATTGATAATGCAAATGCTACTAACCCGTGTTGTGAGCATGTGCATCTTGTGGAGGAGAATGCCAAGTTGAAGGAGCAACTTGAGAAAGGCCTTGTGTCTTGCATACAAGGTGAGAAGAATCTCAATGACCTTTTGAGCAATCAAAAGGAAGTTGTGACCAAGGAGGGAGTTGGGTTCGCACCCAAGTCCAAGAACAAGAAGAAGAATGACAAGACCAAATGACCTCCTCCTCTCAAGCAAACTTTTGTAAAGGAGGGAGAGGGTGCTTCTAAGGATAAGAAGAACAATGTGAAGGGTGATGATGTCAAAAAGGGCAATGCCACCCCTTCCAACAAAGCCGGCGACTTTAACCCTTCTTATGTGTTGTGTCGTGCTAGTGATGGGCATGTGTATGCTAAATTTGTTGGTTCTCCTTATGAGTACATTGAATGGTATATTTGGATTCCTAAGACCCTTGTTACTAACATCAAAGGATCCATTACAAAATGGGTACCTAGAACCAAGCATTGATCTCTTGTAGGTGTTTGCTTCCAGTGGGGGAACATGGTTGCTCGATAGTGGAGCCACAAATCATATGACCGGAAGCAAGGACTTGGTGGTGGACGTGCACAAGATCCCATCTATGCCCACCAATGTCGAGTGGGGGGATGCCTCGTATTCTAAGGTATTGGGTCTTGGCAAGGTTGTCATTTCTCATGATCTCACGATCGAGAAAGTCATGCTTGTTGAGTCCCTTGCATACAATTTACTTTCGGTTCGTTAACTTGCACTCATGGGTTTTGCCACATTCTTTGATATTGATACCATGGCCCTCTTGTGGAGCAAGACTGTTAAAGTAGCCTTCGTTGTGCATGTCGAGAACGGTCTTTATGTGATTAACTTTTTAGAGCGACCCACTAAGACCGCGACATGCCTAATGGCTAAAGTTGATGTGGGGTGGCTTTGGCATCGCCGTTTAGCCCATGTCAATATGAGATCTTTGCAAAGTATTCTCAAGGGGGACCATGTCCGTGGACTAACAAATGTTAGTTTTGCCAAAGATCGTGCTTGCAGTGCTTGTATCGAAGGAAAGTTACATGAGAAGGCTCACCCTCCCACGACTATCATCTACTCGAAGAGACCCTTGGAGCTCCTTCACATGGATCTCTTTGGGCCTCCATCCTTTGATAGTCTTGGGGTAGAAAGGATTGCTTGGTGATTGTTGATGATTACTCAAGGTATACTTGGGTATATTTCTTCAAGAGGAAGAGTGAAACTCAACAAACTATCATCGACTTTGCAAATGAAGCTCAACGTCAACACGATGCAAAGATCTTGACAATAAGAAGTGACAACAGCACCGAGTTCAAGAACTACACCTTGGATGAGTTTCTTAGTGATGAGGGGATCAAGCATCAATATTCCGCACCATGCGGCAAGGAGCATGATGGTGGAGTTAAAATGTCCTTACAACTTTTGGGCTGAAGCCATCAACACCGCATGTCATGCATCGAATCGGCTCTATCTCCGGAAAGGCTTGAACAAGACTCCATATGAGATAGTCATCGGTAACAAGCCCAACCTCAAGTACTTCCGGGTGTTTAGTTGTAAGTGTTTCATTCTCAATAAAGGTGTTCGTTTGTATAAATTTGAGGCTAGAGCTCATGAGGGCATATTTGTTGGTTATGCTACAAACTCTCATGCTTACCGTGTCCTAAACAAGTCCACGAGACTCATTGAGGAGACGTGTAACATGGAGTTTGATGAGAATAACGGCTCCCAAGTGGAGCGAAGTGGTACTTGTGATGTAGGTGATGAAATTCCTCACCAAGCCATAAGAAGAATGGGTGTTGATCATATCCTACCCATTGAGGAACCCCTTGTGGCCGAAGGAGAAAGACAATGCTCCACTCAAGTGGAGCCATTACCGACCCAAGACCCACACGCTTCCGAAGAATAATGTGAATGCCCTCAACCATGTGAACAAGATCAAGGGCAAGATCAACCTCAAGATGGTGGTGAGCCACCAAGTGATGCCCAAGGTCAAGTTCTCCCTTCCGAGCAAATTCAAGATCAAGAGCAAGCTCAAGATCAAGAACAAGCTCAAGATGGCGCTCAAGATGATCAAGTTTCAGCTCCTCTTTTCACACCTGAGGAGGAATTAGAGCGTCGTGTCGCTAAGATTGCATCCAAGCTCACAACCAAAGGTCATCTCATGGAGAATGTGGTTTGAAGCCTAAGAAAGGGGGTAAGCACTCGTAGACAATTAGCAAACTATTGTGAACATCACGCATTTGTTTCTTGTGTCGAACCCCAAAAGGTCTATGAGGCGCTCGAGGATTCGGATTGGCTCAATGCCATGCATGAAGAACTCAACAACTTCGAGCACAACCAGGTGTGGAGATTGGTGCCAAGGCCAACAGGGAATCATAATGTCATTGGAACCAAGTGGATATTCAAGAACAAGCAAGATGCTCATGGGATCATTGTTCACAAGACGGCTCGTTTGGTGGCACAAGCACTACAAAAAAAAGACACATCCGTGACATTTTGGGCCGAATGGATTTTTTTTCTGTCATACATATGACACTTCTATGACGATAATTGTGACAAAACCCGGTATCATCATAGATATGGTGGGCTCCTACTTCTATGACAAAAAATCATGACAGAAAATGGGCTTTTCGTCCTGGGCGGGCCGGAGACGTAGCTGCATGACATTCTTTGGGCTGTCCATGATGGAAAAAATCATGGTAGAAGCGAGGGCGAGGAAAATTTGGGGAGTTCCCGGTTACGGTGGGCGGTCGGGGGCCGAGCGATGCGCGTTTCTCTCGTACACGTACGCGCATGTGTGCGAGGCATTGGCTCTAACTGAACCCGAGCGAGGCGTTGGGCTCTAACTAAACCCGAACGATTGCACTGCAGGCTACACGTTACTAAACCCGAGCGATCGATCGATGGTTGTTAACTGAACCCGATCGAGCGATTCCTTCGCTACTGCTGCTAACTGAAACCAATGGATGCTGCCTCTCTGGATGAACAGTGAGTGTTGCGGGGGGGTTGGATGAACAGTGAGCGGTGGCGTTGCCTCTGGATGAACAGGACCCCGTGGTGTGGAGAGCTGGATGAACAGGACAACCCCGTGGAGGGCTGGATGAATCGTAGATGGTGGAGGGGTGCCCGTGGAGGGGTGGTTGAATAGTAGCCGGTGGAGTAGCGCGCGGTGGAGGCTGGATGAACAGGAGCCCGTGGAGGCTGGAGGAGGTTGACGGTAGCCCGTGGAGGCTGGAGGAGGTCGACGGTGGAGATGAACAGTATCCCCTGGAGTCCCGTTTTGCGATACGCCACACCCCTCCCGGTGAACAGGACCCCAGTTTTGACCGTAGCGCTCCAATACAAGTCCGTTTCGTCCGTTTTGCGGTACACCACACCCCTCCCGATTAACAGGACCCCTGTTTCGACCGTAGCGCTCCAACACAAGTCTGTTTCCTCCGTTTTGCGGTACGCCAGACCTCTCCCGATCAACAGGATCCCGTTTCGAACGTGGCCGGTCGAACACAAGGCCGTTTCCTCTGTTCTGCGGTACGCCAGGCCTCGTTTACGTCGCCTGTTCTGTCCAAGCCCTCCCAATGAACACGACGACACATTCCGTTCCGACCCAGCCGGTTGGCTCCCCATGAACACGACGACGATGTTGTTTCTCCATTCCGACCCAGCCACGTACACAAGCCCTGGTCATACATATGCGCGAGTAGGCGTTCGAGACCCTGCCCGTATGTACACATACATGGCCGTATTTTCTTTCTTGCACACTGGCCACTGTAAGTACGTGTACATGCTATGTGTGCGCCTCTACTAGGACACGTGCGCACCTCTACATCGCCAGTATATATGTACGTACACGTTCGCGACCAGAATGACAATGCTACGTACGCTTCGACCAGGTGGGTCCCGACTGTCACACACTTCCTTGCGTGCGAAGATGTAGTTGGTGGGTCCCAGCAGTCAGGGGGGCGAATCGTTTTGTGTTTTTTTTACCCAGACGCACTTCCTTGCGTGTGAAGGTGTAGCTGGTGGGTCCCAACAGTCAAGGGGGAAACATTTTTTTGTGAAATACTGTGGCCTGTCCGGTGGGTCCCCACTGTCAGGTGGAGGAATAATTATTTTGCACGTAATAAGGAGGTACTTCCTTCTGGCCACCGTGGACCCAGTTGTCAGCCTCTCCAGGCATAGTACTCTTCCGATGGAAGTCGGTCGTTGACCACATTGACCACGCCGCGCCGAGAGCACGACGGCGGTGGACGACGGCGAGGCCTAGGAAGGGGACGACGCGAAGCCGGGAAAGATGCAGCAGTGGATGCCCATGCGTAGAGGAGTACGAGGGTTCACTGGTTCGGCTGCGGTGTGAGGCTGCCGTCGCCGCAGAATAACAAGGGATGTTGGTGAGTAGAGGGATGGCCTGGCTAGCGATGGGAGTAGTAGGGAGCGGTGAGGCCTCCGCGGTATCACATCCGGCCACGAGAGGCAGGAGCATGCGGCACGACCAGCGCTGCTTTGGGCGGCTGGAGAATGAAGACCAGAGGTTGAAGAAGCACTACTGCTGTTGGATGGACATCGTATGGTCACTGGAGTATTGACTAAGTTGAGAAAGCCCTTCGTCCCCGTCAACTTAGTAGGCCCACAAGTCAGACTGCCACTATACTGGGTCCCAGCTAGCAGGGGGGTATTCTTTCTTTTGCGTAATAAGGAGGCACTTCCTTGCGTGCGAAGATATAGCTGGTGGGTCCAAGCTGTCAGCGGCGGTAACATTTTTTTCAGTGGGTCCCAGATTTCAGGTGGAGGAATCATTATTTTGCGCGTAATAAGGAGGCATTTCCTTGCGTGCGGCCGTGGACCCACCTGTCAGCCTCTCCACGTACAGTCCACTTCAGATGCATGTCGGTCGTTGACCACGGCTACCAGGCCACGCCGAGAGCACCAGGGCGGTGGATGACGGCGAGGCCTAGGAAGGGAACAGCACAGAGGCAGGGAAGACTCGGCAGTTGTTTCCCACGCGGAGGGGAGTACAACTGTATGAGGGTTTACTGGTTCGTCTGCCATCACCAGAGAATAACAGCAGGTGTGGGTGAGTAGAGGGATGGCTAGGTCGGCGATGGGAGTACGGTGGGGCGGTGAGGCCTGTGCGGCAGCACAGCCGGCCGCAGGTAGGAGGGAGCAGGCAGTCCCGCCGGCGCTTGTTTGAGCGGCTGGAGCGGGAAGAGCAGAGATTGAAGAAGCACGACGGCCGTTGGATGGAAATCCAACACTCACTGCTTGTGCGTCAACCTTTTTTTAGGAAAGCCTCAAATCTGTGAAAAACAGCATACAACCCATCTGCCATTATTTCTAATAATTTACAACCCATTTGCTAATTCTTAAGGTTTTTTTGGAGCCCATATTCTTTTTGTTAGCATTACAGCCCATATTGTGGCCACGGTTAAAAAATTATATGAAATTTTGCATATTTCGGTGCGGTCCAAACTGTTTTTAATCCCAAAATTTCGAGTCACATTCAAAATGATTTTAAAAATGAATGTATATCAATATAAAATCCAACAAATTTTCCACGCATAAAAATAAATGCAATTAAATATTTCAAAATGAAAAAAAAGATATTTGAAACTAATTGTCGGTTTGATGTGTTTTAAAAATGTACAACCCATTTCTCATTACTGATAGGCCATTTTCTCGGCCAGCCGAATGAAGCTCTCCTCGTCTTGAAAGATTTGTAGCCCAACAGGCCTGACAAAGCGACTTACTTGGTAAATCACAAAAAAACTGGGCTGTGGCTGTGGACCCAGCTGCGGCCGTGGACCCAGCTGTCAGCCTCTCCACGTACAATACTCTTCCGATGGAAGTCGGTCGTTGACCACATTGACCACGCCGCACCGAGAGCACCAAGGCGGTGGACGACGGCGAGGCCTAGGAAGGGGACGACGCAGAGCCGTGGAAGACGCGGTAGTGGATGCCCACGCGGAGAGGAGTACGAGGGTTCACTGGTTCGGCTGCGGCGTCAGGCTGTCATCGCCGTAGAATAACAGGGGGTGTGGGTGAGTAGAGGGATGCCCAGGGCCAGCGGTGGGAGTAGTAGGGGCAGTGAGGCCTCCGCGGCATCACAGCAGGCCACGAGAGGCAGGAGCACGTGGCATGACCGGAGCTGCTTTGGGCGGCTGGAGCAAGATGACCAGAGGTTGAAGAAGCACTAATGGACATCGTACGGTCACTGGATCTAGAATCATTCATATTGACTAAGTTGACAAAGCCCTCCGTCCTCGTCAACTTAGTAGGCCCACAAGTCAGCCACCCACTATGGTGGGTCCCAGCTAGCAGGGGGTTATTCATTTTTGTGTCCATAATAAGGAGGCACTTCCTTGCGTGCGAAGATATAGCTGGTGGGTCCGACCTATCAGCGGGGGAAACGTTTTTTTCGCGAAGTCCACGTACAGTGCGTAATAGGGAGGAACTTTCCTTGCGTGCGAACATGGACCTCATGGGTCCCAGCCGTTAGGCTCTCCATGTACAGTCCTCTTCTGATGACTCTCGTATGTTCACCATGCCACACCGAGCGCACCGAGGCGATGGACGACGGCGAGGCCCCAGACTAGAATGACCCGGAGATGGGGAAGACGCGGCAGTGGAGTCACATATGGAGAGGAATGGGAAACTTGACTGGTTCGGGTGCGGGGTGGGCCTACACTCGGCAGAGAATAACAGGAGGTGTGGAGTGGAGGGATGGCCTAGCCGTCGGCGGGGTAGCGTTTCACTGAGGAGCGCAAAACAACGCCGCTGGACGCCGAAGGCTGGAGCAGGCGGTTCCGGCAACGCTGGGGGAAGAAGACGAGAGATTGAAGAAGAATGCCGGCCGTTGGATGTAAATCCAACGCCTTCTTAGGCTTCGACCTACTGGCCCACATGTCAGCCACTCCATTTGTTTTTTAGTCCATTTGGTGGGCTGGGTGAAACAATGATGTAGAATCTATGCAGTCCGTTTAAATCCCATTTGCATTTTTCTCGAAATCCGCGGACTTGCTGGGCTGGGTGAATATATCATGTTGGGCTAGACGGAGAAATGTTATAAAAACATAAACACATGATTGCACGTCTATTACTGCATTGGTCAGTAAAATATTTGCAAGCTTATGTACGCAATCACTAGGAGTTAACTTGCCAAGTTATATATAAACAATTATTATTATTATTTTGTTAGAACTTTCAACTTACGACATAAAATATCATTTAAATTTGATGAGTTAATAGTACGTGGGGTATTATTATTTTTTAGGCTAGACGTGGGACAGCTGAGTTGGTTCTATGGAAAAGTACTGGGAGAAAACTCAGTTTACATCAAAAAAGAAAGTGGGAGAAAATTCAGAGACCTGCCGGGTCCACCTGAGGAGGGGAATATGTTGGGAGGAAGGAGATTCAAAGCACGACAGCCGAGTGAAGTAGTTTTTTTTAACGGACAAGTGAACTAGTTACATACATAAGCAAATAGCCACTAAAAAAGCAATCAGGTTAATGGGTTCTTAAAAGAAATATTTCAGACAAAATAGATAATTACGACACATAGGCTAATGCATGAAACACTCAGATGATAAAGGTGTTTATAAACAGATAAAGTACAACATCTAGACCTTCCTGGCACGCTTGATCATGAAGCTGCGGCTGTCCGTGTACTCGTCGGCTACGGAAAGCAGACACGCCCTCATGTCCAAGATCTGCCTGTACATGTCGTAGCATGCGTATGCGTCCTTGGCCGCGTAGGTTATGTAGGCTGGATTCAGAGGTACCTCCCACGTGTTCAGGCCATCTTCTTTCATGTTGGCATATCAGGGGTCGATGATGGTCTCAGCGAGGTCAACCACAGAGTCCTTCTCCTGCCCGTTGCTGATGATCTTGTATTGCTTCTGGATGTCGACAAGCTTGTTGCACCATATGGCCGAATCGTCGCATTCTTCCTTCTCTCCACCGTAGCGAAGGTGCAGTCGGCACGGCTGATGAAACGGGCGAATGCTCCAGAACCTGGTGCAGTCATAGGACTGAGGCGAGGCAGAGCTTCACCGAGTCCGTATCGTTGGTGTACATCACATTCAACTTGGTGCAGCCATAGTACTGAATGGCGAACTCAAAGGGGAACTCCTTGCTGAAGTCCATATCCAGTAGGCTCACCCCTCGGATCGCCATTGGAGTCTCTTCGAGTGAACGAGTGTGTAGGCGGCGGCAGCAGTTCGTTTTTCAGCTCTTGGGGAACTGGATTCAACAGTAAGCTGAGTGTGTACAGGCGAAACAGTTACTACCCCTCCCTCGTCCGCTGCACGCCCGGCAGAAGATGCACCCTGGGAGCATTCAAACGCCTCCATTAAGAAACCTACTCCGGCCACACGCCGGTTCACGAGCGGTCTATATTGGTACTGTAATAACAGGAGTTAGTGGTCACTTTACTTAAATTTAATTAGCTTTAATAGAAATTTATACTTAAAACAAGCAATGCATTGGCTCGTTCTATCAGTGCCACAGGATCAACATGCACAACAATTAGAATTATTATTCTCAGGACGCACACGATTAGCACATTTGTTGCACTTTCACAAAGATAATACTACCAAGTTTGAACTGTTTGTTATGGTTGTTGTCCTCTGCATCATCATGCCGTGTTTCCCAGCTTGCAAGATTCAGAACCAACAAATAAGATCCAAATAATAAGTACAACAAAGATGCCTACACATCTCATTGATTCCCAGCTTGCAAGATTCAGAACAAACAAATAAGATCCAAATAATAAGTACAACAAAGATGCCTACACATCTCATTGATTCCCAGCTTGCAAGATTCAGAACCAACAAATAAGATTCAAAGAATAAGTACAACAAAGATGCCTACACATCTCATTGATTCCCAGCTTGCAAGATTCAGAACCAACCCATTAGAGCCTTTTGATAAAGTGAATATCGGGATTAAATCCATCTTGGCTAGCCATGTCATACAATCAAAGAACTTGGCGAATGCTCTTGACCGTCACAACATCTGTAGTTGAGTATTCATGTTTGCACAACACAAACAAGGAGACAGGAGAGCATGATTTCACTTTAATAGCGGCCTCCTTGACCTCAACCTGCAGCTCCACTAGGATGAGGTCTGCTTGGAGTTCCATGATTCAATTCATGCACCTTTTTCTGCAGTTCACCTGAAATGAAGCAAAGATTGCATCATTCAGCTAGCAAGAAGTATTCGGTCTCGTGAGCTGGCAGGTTCTTCCTTAGTAGTTGCACTAAAATTGAGGAACATTAAGGTTGGCTGTCCGGCTCATGTAAGGTGCAACTATATTTTTCTTATCCTTTTGTGCAGTTCCACTAAAATAAAGTGCCATTGTGGTGACAGTGACGGCTCCATATTGCAAAGGCTAATAAATGTTGCACGAGATTACCAGCAGAACTTGATGAAGATTTTGGAAACTCCAATCACCATTTTGTGCAGTACCGCCAAAATTGAGAGATGTTGCCCACGTGACATTTTAGTTGAACTGCACAAGACACTCATTCCAAAAAAAGTGTTTTGTGCAGTTCACCAAAAGGTCACAATAGCAACAAGGTGAAATGGATATCCCTATCTGCACAAAAAGATAGAAAGTAAACAGTTGCTGGTCAATAAGAATATACGAACATATACAAAATGAAAAGAAGCATCTTAATTATGTTCATGGCAATCACGCAAGGACAGTAGAGATTTTAAAATGTCAGCAATGCTTCATGTTACCAGAAGCATTACGATCAACAATGAGATTCCTCAAATATGAGATTACTTTAATGGTTGCATTGCTTGTTTACCAGACACATTAAATCAACAGCAGCTAAAGAGTTGGTTTAAGGGCATGGGACCGTGGGGACACCAGGACACTCAGCAGCGTAAAGGAGCAACTTACTTATCACACTGGGGAAAACAGTAGGAGTGCCATTTGTAACACAGTTTAATTGCATTTTATCACTGGAGGCATTAGATTAACAATAACACTGGTTAGACATGTCCCTAAGGTAATAGTGTGATCGCTTCATTTTACATGCGCCCTTACATTAACAACAACAAAAGGTTGGTATAAGGACATGCGACAGTGGACACATCAGCACAATGTACCTACAAGGAGGCATAAAGTGGTGATGCCGAGTTTGTTCATGCTATGTGAGGGCAGCAAACCTAATCCTGGAGATCTTGTACTATGTGAGGGCAGCAAATCTAATCCTGGAGACCTTTTACTATGTGAGGGCAGCAAATCTAATCCTGGAGACCTTTTACTATGTAAGGGTAGCAAATCTAATCCTGGAGACATTTTACTATGTGAGGGCAGCAAATCTAATCCCGAGACCTTTTACTATGTGAGGGCAGCAAATCTAATCCTGAGACCTTTTACTATGTGAGGGAAGCAAATCTAATACTGGAGACCTTTTACTATGTGATGGCAGCAAATCTAATCCTGGACATACTCTGTTGACTTGTCCACTAGCCGCCACTTTCTATCCTTTTTTCAACCAATAATAGATCTGTTCCTTATCCAGTTTGTATTGTGTTTTCCCATTATTTCCATTTTCAACCAAGAGACCGGTTGGGTATCCGGTCTCTACTACTTTCACTATATTATTTCCTCTTTGAATCAAGTCCTAGATTCATGCTACAACTTTCCCCCCTTTCTTCGTTGTTTGAACAAAGCCCTAGATTCGAATGCATGAAGTAGCTTTACCTCTAATAATACTAAAAACTTAGGTGGCTTTGGAAGAGCTGATGGGAGTAGAAAAAGATGCACATGCAGACACGTGGGGAGCTGGGGCAGTAGAGCGAGGCCGCTTTCGAAGAACTTATACCTGAGGGTCGTCGGGATGTCGGCGGTGGCAGGTCGGATCTGCGGACAATACGGCAGGGAGGAAGAAGGGTCGGAGGACCTCCCGAGCCGGCGCTGTGTTGGAGAGAACGGCACGGGCAGAGGATCGGGCCCCTTCGGCAGCTGTGGGTTTCCTCCCTCGGCGGTGATGACCGCGTGAACGATGCACCTTTTAGTCCTCTACACACACTGGCCAAAGGGATTCGGCCGGATCTGTGACCAGCGGTGAACAGAGAGAAAATGTCGCTACCGCTGTCTTGTTTATATCTGGAGAGGATGAGAGAATGAAGAGAGCAACCCTAGTAAAGCAAGCGCTCAGGCCCCCACGTCCATATATAGTGGAGTGATTATCTTTTTTCTCTCCACAACAAGCGTTTCAATTTGTGTACGTGGCATTAAAGAAAAGAAACTCTCTATTTAAGGTGACTACTGTACGACTCCTACTTACTACTAGTAGTACTACAGTATTGTTCACTTGTGCTCCCCGCCCCTTCATTCATTGAACAACCCCACGGGTGAATAAACATACAGTAATTACTATATTTATATAGAACGAACAAGCTCGAACTATTTTCGCGTAGTTAAAAGTTGAGGGCGGGGCTTTTCCCGGGCAGTACGCGCGGCAGTTTTTGGGTAGGCACTTTGACAGAGAGGCGAGGAGGGTGAGCGAGTGGCAGATTCTCAAACATACTACTGGAAAGGTCGGGCTGTGCGATTTGACGGCGCGTTACTGCTGGAAAGACTTGTGATATGACCACTCACTATAGTCATGAATTACTGGCGCTCCGACCGGGGTGATGCCCCCTTCCGTTCCGCACTCTAATCTGGTGCATGACACGTCGACCCGGATGCTGGCTCTCCCACATGTCGGAGTAGTAAGAAGGAGCAAAGAATGATGCGGTATATACTAGTACTACTACTAGTCAGGTCGGAGGAGTGCGAACCACGACAGCCCAGTGAACCTGCAGTGCGAACCACGGCATCCCAGTGAACCAGCAGTGCAAACCACGGTAGCCCAGTGAACCAGCAGTAGAAAACAATGTGGTGATATGGCCATAAAAACAATGTGCTACGGTCCACACTATAGCATGTGCAGTAACACTCCTCTTTGTTTGGATCCCTGAGTTAGAGCTAGTTTGAGTTGAAATAGCCTCAAAATATCGAAACAAGAGGGGTTAGTTTGAGCTAGTTTGCTCTAACCCATCTATAAAAACTAGCCCGGTGGAGAGGTTCTAATTCGGTTAGTTATCCTCGGGACCACTAAAAGAGAACTAAAAAAATCTCCCCCGCACCAGATCGGTCCCCCCCCCTCTCGCACGACTCCTCTCTATTCCCCATAGGGCTGCCCGCCCAAGCGCCGCTCGCCCTCTCTCTCCTCCGGCCGCCCTCTCCTTCCGGCCTCCGCCGCCCTACTCCGGCCGCCCTCTCCCTCCGGCCTTCGAAGGTCGCCCCGCTCCCCCTGCACTAGACGTTTTTCTCCCTCTGTCGTGCGCGACAGCGGCGCATCTACCAGGAAGGTCGTGAGAGGGATGAGTTTGTTCGTTCCTTCTCTATCTCACAGCCATATCATTGATCTTGCTTGCTCTAGCGCTAATTTTGATTTGGAAAAGTAGATCCTGATCAAAATTGGTATAGATTTGTGGTGCACGCATGGAATTGTTTGATGCTGCTTGAGGAGGTAATAAATCTTTCTAGAGGCCCAAAGATTTAGTTTTCACCTTTCTAGGTATTTCAATTTCAGGCTTGCATTATTTCTAGAGGCCCAAATATTCAGTTCACCTTTCTAGGTATTTCAATTTCAGGCTTGCATTATTTCTGGAGGCCCAAAGATTCAGTTCACCTTTCTAGGTATTTCAATTTCAGGCTTGCATTATTTCCAAAGGCCCAAAGATTCAGTTCACCTTTCTAGGTATTTCAGTTTCAGGCTTGCATTATTTCTAGAGGCCCAAAGATTCAGTTCACCTTTCAGGTATTTCAATTTCAGGCTTGCATTATTTATAGAGGCCCAAAGATTTGGTTCACCTTTCTAGGTATTTCAGTTTCAGGCTTGCATTATTTCTAGAGGCCCAAAAATTCAGTTCACCTTTCTAGGTCTTTTAGTTACAGGCTTGCATTATTTCTAGAGGCCCAAAGATTAAGTTCCCAGTCGGCGGCAAGCGGCCCTACTACCCATGCCGGTGCCGACCTCAACTCGCAAGGGCCAGCGTCAGAGGGGTTCCCGGGGCTTGGGCTCTATAGAGCCTTCCTCCAGAGAGATGATGGCGAGCTCCTCCCTCGGTGCGTGAGGGGCTCCGGGCTCCCTCCCTATCGTGAATGACTTCCGTGATGAGTTAGCTCATGCTTTGTTTCATGAAGTGTTTTTTTATTTTGTGGAGCTTGATTGACGACTTGTATGTTTAAGTGGGATATCTCATTTGTATGGACAAAGTAAAAATTATCATGTTTTGCATGCTTGATTTGTATAGATGGTTCGTTTATGTCAATTGTGAGCGGGAGGAGGCCACAGAAGAGCCGGCCACACGAAATCCGGCAGGAAATAGGGTCCAAAGTAGTCAAATGATTGAGAAAGAGCATTCATTGTCAATCTAACCCTGCCATCTATACACCTCTTTGGTTTAGAGTTAGTTCAGGGTTAGAATCTAACTCTAACCTCTAACTGAGTTAGAGTTCTCCTCGTCTCGGTTCATCGCCATCATACTTTCCTATGTTTTCAGTATCCTGCGAATCAAAGAGGCCTTTTTTCAGGAAAATCAAAGAGGCCCTTAGACTGGTTTAGGTCCGGTCATTTTTTATAAACGTGTTATGTCCAGAATTTAATGAACGTGCTCCGGTTTCCATGAAAATAATCTGGTTTCATGTAGTAATTCATTCATTTATTTATTCTTCTGCGGGGGGTTTGCATGTAATTCATGAGGTCTGAAATATAAAGTACCCCGGCATATGCTCCGAGTCATGCATGCACTACGACCCAGATGCTCTATGTCCCACATGTCGGCGAATGGGAGCACGTGGAAATAGCCTAGGAGTACATATAGGAGGATAAATGCGTCAAAAAATATGTACTGTGAAGCATAGCCACGGTTCGAAAAGGAGACCTAAAGTGATGACAGCTATAGGTCGCACGCACCCAACTAGTGGTACTAGACATACAACTAATTTTTCCCTCAAAAAAAGAGGCACGAGTGCTCAGTACTCCTATTCTATAAACACGAGTCCCATCTGATAACAGCGTCCGTGCTACAGCTAGCTCTCCTCCCTCGTTTCTCCCTTCTAATTCTAAACTCGGCCGATGCCCGGTGCGCGGGGTGGGTTTGCTGAACTGCGGCCCCACCTCACAGTGAAAACGTTACGACTAGAATAAAAATGCCATATACTCCCACCATTCCTAAATATAAGCCTTTTCAGATACTATTTCAAATGGAATACAACATACAGATGTATGTAGACATAGTTTAGAGTGTAGATTCACTCATTTTGCTCCGTATGTAGTAGTCACTTGCTAGAATCTTTAGAAAGACTTATATTTGGGAACGGAGGGAGTACTATACTAATAAAACATTAAGGCCACGAGGCGATGCAGTGCTGGTTACAGGAGGCAAGAAGAAGAGATGCATCCATCGATGGCGTCCACCTCCTCGACTCAGGGCGCCAGCCCATTGAACGGCACCTAAATAGCAGCCCCTTTAATGGCCAGGTTGACGTGCTTCTGAACAATGGCGTCCAAAGATTCCAGCCGCTGGAAGAAGGCCACCGTCTTTCTGTCCTCGCTTGCCTTGTAGTGGCCTATGTAGACGATTTCCTCATAGACGTGGATGTGCAGGTCGACGGTTGCTTGCATGGCGAGGCGCTGCGCGGCGAGCGCGGCCTCGAGGTGCAGATTCTTTGTCACGACCTCCGGCACCTGCAGGGCCACCAGGGCTTGAAAGAGTTCGCCACCATGGAGGCCGATGAGGGTGGCAGGCAATGAGGAGCTTGGGCGCGCAGGCTGGAGCTGTACAGCAAGGTCGTTCGCGCGCTTCTTGACGGTGGTGAACTTGCGGATGGATTTGACCATCATGTCGTCCATGTGAGAGGCGAAGCCGGCGTCGGTGAGGGCTACGATGCCTGCAGTCGCCAGCACCATCTGGAAACGCTGCATGGTGCAGGGCCGCAGGCCGGCGCCTTGGATGATTTGGCACAGCCGACTGCCACTCGCGTCCATCGCCTCCATAGGTGCTTGTGGCTTCTGGTCACTTGGTCTTGGATTGGAGTGAGCAGTGTTGCGCAGAGACTTGGGAGTATATGGATTGGAGTGGTGGGGCGCCTTTATTATATGAGAGTCCAGACTCTGTTGCATTCACATCGTGCTGGCTCTATTCTGCTTCTCCAATTAATTCCCTCTATATGTAATTGAGGATGCATCATTGACCGTTCAGCATCTCGGGAACCGCTACGCTCTCCCTCCTTGGCATTCAAGCACCTATGGACCCGTCGACGACGAGGTGGCTATGGTGACTTTGTAAATTTCAAGATGATAGTGTCGTGTGTGTGTGTGTGTGCGTTCATAGGGGTGAGTGTATGCGCGTGTATATGAGCGCTTGCGTCTGTACTGTGTCAAAAAAACGTAAATGTGTGTCAAAAAGAGACTAGTCAGTATACTCAATATTGTGCACCTTAGAGAGGAAAACGATACATATTTATTTACGGTGCAGATTCACTCATTTTGCTCCATATGTACTTCGTCTCGGTGTAGTCTAGTCACTTGTTGAAATCTCTAGAAGGGAAAATACTCCTTTCTGGTTTACAGAGCTATACTAGAAAGTAGTTGTACGTACTAGTACAATAGTGAGCTCACATAGCAATTTTGTCTCATGCAAGAGCCTGGCTATATATGCGTGGTCCAATGTTCGCAACTGCAACATTCGGTTTGTGCTTGGCTCTTCCCATCTTTGAGAAGACAAACAATGATGTTACTACTACTGCTTCTATAGTGTCGAATCCACTGCTGCATGTCCGTCCACCGCGAGCGGGACGGATAGCTTGTTGTAGAAGTACTACTAAGCAAAAGCCTGCCCTCGTTTGTGAGCAACCGCGTGCATGGGCGAGGGAGAAGGCGTGTAGTAAAATCAAGCTTCTCCTTGTTGTACGAGTCGACGCGACGCATCATAGCACTGGCCCCACATGCTTGCCTCTAAACTTGGTTGAAAGACCCACAGTGTACAATATATTTGTTGCAACCTCTAACATTTACCCACCACAAATTAAAATATATGTGGCCGTATGCAACATTCCGATGCAGAGGCTGGGGAGTCTCCCCTTTTCGAAAAAACAAATTAAAATATATATTCCTGTCTTGACCAGATGAGCGTGCAAACTACAATCACCAAGGTGACAGGTAGGGCCAGAAGACTATTTTTTTAAACTTCGAGACGGCCACATAGCATGGAGCCGAGCCCAACGATTTTAAGCTTACATGCACGGTACACGCTATCCTAGACTACTCTACACATGAAACTGCCACACGAGCATCCGGGCTGCGCTTGGATCTTTGCCTCTTCGGGAAGTCGAACAATGATGGAGTACTACTGCACTGGAGGAGTACTACAGTATGCTTCTAGCCATCTGACACCGATTGAACTGTTGCATGTCCACCACGTGCGGGAGGGAGAGCGTGTGGCGAAAGCTTCTCCTAGTTTTGCCAACCACCACGCTCATGGGCGAGGGAGGGACGCTCCTGCCTTTGCGTGTATGATAGGTGGGCCCGATAGGTGTGTGGCCAACCTATCATACAGCCAAAGGCAGGTGTAGTTAAGTCCATGAGGGAGAGGATAATCAAACTTCTTGTTGATGTACGAGTTGACGCGACACATCAAAGCACTGCACTTAATATATTTCAATAATTTGTGTTTACCGATGCATTAATTACAATGCATGCATGCATGTCGTGACTCTCCTTTTGATACTTGCATGTGTTCATTTAATGCACCTTGAAGTAGTATAAAATATGTGACGGTAAAGATTTGTAATGCCCCGACCCAAGTCGAGAGATGGTTGTGCACGAGGAGGGCGAGATCATGCAGACCGAACAGGACCCGACGATGGAGCTCTCTAAGGTCTCGATGGACCTCACCGTGCTCTACTGCCCCTTGTGCCTTCGACCCTTGACGCCTCCAGTGTATGAGGTTCGAATACACCTTGTCCGTTCGGCTGATTGAGCAAGGTGCATGTTTCTTCATTGATGTGTTGTTCGATTGATTTCTGTAGTGCAAGGGAGGGCACCTGGCCTGCGCGGACTGCTGCGTTGAGCGCCCCGGGAACCAGCGGCAGTGCTAGAAGTGCGAGCGCGGCGGTGGCTTCGACATGCAGAACATGGTGGTGGACTCCGTCCTTTCATCGGTGAGGGTGGAGTGCCCGCACGAAGGCTGTGGGCTCTACGTCACTTACCACAAGCTTGTCGATCACCAGAGCGTGTGTCCGCTCGCGCCCTGCAAATGCCTCGTGCCCGTCTGCGGCTACGAAGGCCCGCCGCCGGCACTCTACCACCACATCAGCACCGCACATCCCATGCCTGTGCACAGGATCCAGTACGGCAAGGTGCTCCAGCTGCAAGTGCCACTGTCGGAGCCACAGCTCTTGCTATTTGCGGAGGAGGACGACCATGCATTTTTCTTGGTCGGCGGCTTGCTCGACATCGGTGCGCCTAACATCGTGTCGGTCGTCTACATCAGAGCGGGGGCGTCCCCACTGCCACACTATGTGGCCAAGCTGTGGGCGAACGACCCGTCGGGGGAGCCCAAAGGCATGACCGATTCCGTCAAGGTAGAAATGGAGGTGACAAGAAGCAAGGATCCCGGCGACGTCGACGTGCAGGAGCTGACCTTCTTGATAGTTCCGCCCAAGCTGCTGGCCGGGGCTAAGCTGGTGTCCCTCCACATTAAGATTGACAAGCTCACGTCCTAAATGTTTCTACAGTGCCTTCTGTTTATCTTAGTAATATGCTAATGTAGGGATTACCTTGGTCTACTTTAGCTTAAGAAATGGTGGGTTTTGGTGGCGATGCAGCAATTACTTTGACATCAGATCAGTAATTTCCAACAGTCAAACAGATATTTTGTGTCTGTTGGATATAAAGTTCGTTTGGGTAAGAAGTACTACTTGTCATCAAAATGGATAAAAGGAGATGTATGTAGACGTATTTTAGTTTTTGGACATCCCTTTTTATCCATTTTGATGACAAGCACTCCCTCCGTTCCACAATACATGCCTTCCATTTGTCAAAATATAGATGTATCTAGACATGTTTTAGTATATAGGTACATCCATGATAGAGCCAATCGGATGGTTGAGAACACTACAATTCGTAGCTACAGATGCGTGTGTGACTCCCAGATGCAGAGGCCGGGGGTTATCATCCTCCTTTTCGAGAAAAAACAGACGCGTGTGTGAGAGGACGAGTGCGTGCGTGCACCTCTTCTATTCCTGTATAACGTACTAAACTCAGAGTACAAGTTTTTGTGGGTGGCACGATGGTGCATGCCAGAAGTCTCGAGAGATAGGTTTAATGCGTCTAAAGAAAAGACTATCCTAGAACTCGCCACATGGCTATTCCTGTCGAACGCCCCATTAACCGTAAGATATGTATACGACGGTGCCAGTTATTGCACGTACACAGTAGTACTCCCTCCTTTCCGGTTTATATGGCTTAATTCAAAAATCTCACCAACCATGATGGTGAGTGGTGGAATATTTTTTGTAGTTTGCAAAAGCACCTAATTAATGCTCTTGTTTTTCTCAAAAAATTATGTTTATCAATGCATTATTTGCAATGCATGCATGCATAAAGTACATGCATTGGTCAATTTTCTCTTAATACTTCCATGCAATGATTTAATGCACCTTGGAATCTGAACATGTGTTGGGGAACAACCAAATTGAGCCTTATAAAATGGAAAAACTAAAATTTTGAGATAAGCCCTATAAAACCGGAAAGGAGGGAGTAGAAAAAGAACTACTCCATCCGGGAATAGTGCCACACTTCGAAACTAGAACCGTCAACAAATTTTGAGCTAGTGTCTCGTCACATTCCAAATTACTCCACGCTATATTGAATTGCAAACCTGTTCACACCGATCACATCCTAAATGGTTTTGAGCGTATTAGTACTCAGTTACACTACAAAAAAAATACACTGCTGTGATGATACGTGTTTGTCACAGTAGGTCGCGTTTTTTGTCATGCATGTACATCCATGACGATTTTATGACAGAATCAAGATAGTCCTACCTGTGCTGTCGTAGAAGTGTTCCATGACATTACCAAAATTATCATCACGGAAGTGTCCACTTCCATGACAATAAATCGCGCGTCACAGAAGTGCTTTCGTCAAGGGTGACCGACACGTGGCATCCACCGTAATGGAACGCCGTTAAGCTATCGGGTCCGATTTTGGATCCGATAACTCGTTAACAGCCGGGACCAATGGGGATTTTCCACGTGTAAAATCATCATTGGCCGCAGGAAACATGTGTTGCCTCACCGTTGGGACAGATGTCATCCACTCATTGGACAGGAGGCGCCTATGATAGGTCGACACGTGGCACGGCCCAACAGTGGCCCATTCCGGTGAAAAAGGCCGGCCCAGTAAAAATTAGCAGGCCGGCCCATATAAGGCCTACTTGTGTGAGGTCCATTGAAGCCCACGGCCCATACGAGATGTGCCAATTCGGCCCGTCAACGGCCCGTTAAAGATTTGACACCATTGCAACCCGTCGTCAGTTCGAGCCCGTTAACAGCCCGCTATATATTTGGGCTCAATATCGGCCCGATGAGATTTCGGCATGTTAACGGCCCATTTAATGGATGGGCCAATTTTCAGGATGTACATCTTTCGGCATTTTTGCAACCCATTTAAATGTTAGGCTAATTTCCAACCCGGTGTGTATTTCAGCCTGTTGACGGCCCATAAATCTGATGGACCATTTGTTGTCGGCCCTGAGTTTCGGCCTTTTAGCGGCCCATTTAAGTGTTGGGCCAATTTCTGGCCCGGTGTCACTTTCAGCCTGTTGACGGCCCATAAATCAGTTGGGCCATTTGTAGTCGGACCTGAGTTTTGGCCTTTTAGCAACCCATTTAAGTGTTGGGCCAATTCCCGGCCATGTGTGCCTTTCGGCCTGTTAACGGACCATAAATGAGTTGGGCCGTTTGTAGTCGGACCTTAGTTTTGGTCTTTTAGCGGCCCATGCCCTTCATGGTTCAATACCAGCCCGGTTACTCTTTCGGCCTGCTAAAGGCCCACAACACAGTTGGGCCATTTACAATACGACCTGACTTTCGGCCTCTTAGCGGCCCATGGTCTTCATGGTCCAGTACAAGCCCGTTGTCTATTTCGGCCTGCTAAAGGCCTACAGTATAGTTGGGCCATATGTAGCCGAAACTTAGTAACGGCCTGTTAATGGCCCGTGAAATAAATTGGGGCCACCTGTTGCCTGCTTCGATGTTGGCTTGTTAACGACCCGGGAGGTAAGAGGGCTGACCATTAACTTTCGGCCTAGTAACGGCCCATTAACTTAATGGGCCCACTAAAGTTCGTACATGTCTTTAGGCCAAATTAGATAATTTTAGCCCATTACGACGAGCAATTATGCATAGGACCAAAACTGATCAAGCAAAGGTACGGCATACAGGGAATAACGTTGCACATCCAGCATATATTACAGGAAATTACATCCACTAGGCAATCAAAGATTGATGCCAGTGCAAATAAATGAGCAGAACCTAACCATCTACAACGTCACAATCTGTAACCTCAGCACAGATGACGCCCATAAGCATGTGGGCAAGTTCTTGCTGCTTTGCTACACTGTCTCTGAAAAAATTGATCAGTTATTGTGTCACACGACTCTGCACCTCTGATTCATCCACCATTTCCATCATTGCTTCAGCCATTAATTGGTTCACAAACATACATTTATTCCGTTGCATTCGAGACAGAGGATACTGAACAGATTCAGATGGCGATTTTGGCAGGCTTGTATTATTGATAGTGGAGAGTGTCTCCACCACTGCATCATAACATAAATTAGGACGAGAACCAAATAGATTAATCATGAGTTATTGCCATATTACCCGGCCTAGATTTACTGGAAAGAAACAATGGGGTTGCCTTGCTGTTTTCAGAGTTTGTCTTCTTATCTTCAGCAGCCTGCACAAAATTAACACACTAGCATTGCTATCATTGGCAAGTCAGATAATAGGAAAGCAACATTGACACAACGAACATTTGGGCAACTAGCCTGCACCAAATTAACACAATATGGCATAGCTATCATCGTCCAGGTAAGGCAGTATGAAAGCAACATTGACACAATGAATGAATGAATGGGCAACCAGAGAAGCACTACAATTTAGTAATGTGTGTGATATGAGATAGTACATTCATGCAACTCAGTATGCAAAACTACTAGGCAGTTTTCCTTACAAAAATCAACATTGGCGCCTTTAACATTTTGCTACAACTAATTTTAGATCGATAAAGGTTAGATTCACGTCGATTAACAAAATACATGTTGATGTAAAAATATAGTGATATACAACAGGTACTTACATCAGCATTGGAGCACAGAGAATTCCCGCAAGATATTTTCCTCGAATACAATCCCAATGGAAGAAGTCTTCTATCGTTTAACCTTATTTTCTAAAAAGAGAGATGGGTAAGAAACATGTAGAAAATATGATCAAAATGCTATAAAATTTCATGATGCGAGGATACACACACGCTTCATAGAACGGAGTTGACATTCTTTTGCTGGAGTGGAGCAGACTAGTTCTTTGGCCACTGGAATCTGCTTATTATCAGTGGGAGTTGGTTTTCTCTGTGCTGGAGCAGTATCTATGAAAAATGGAGTTGGTTTATTATATCCTGGCGTTTGGATCTTTTGCAAAGACCTGGTTTGTAACCCTTCAGATTCTAATATAGTCGTCTTCCCCTTGCATGCCTTATATAGAAGAATGGTGATTCAGTTATAAAACATGCTACATTAGAGATGGAATAGGTACTGAAGAATAGAAAGGCATGACATATTGACATGTATTCCCTCCATCCCGAAATAAATGGATGGGTCTGGGCGTATTTCAGTTCTAGATACATCTAGTTTTATCCATTTCTGCGACATTTAATTCGGACGGAGGGAGTATGATGTAAGAGCTAGGGATATGACAAGACAACACAGTAAAAAAACACTGAAAAACCCACTGCAGAACCAAAGTATTCAAACCCATTGATATGAGGTAGTACACTCATGCAGCTCAGGATGCAAAACTACCAGGCAGTTTTCCTTACAAAAATCAACATTGTGGCCTTTAATCATACAGTTTGCTACAACTAAATTTAGATCAGATACAGGTTGGATTCACGCCGATTAACAAAATACATGCTGATATAAAAATATAGTGATATACAACAGGTACTTACATCTACATTGGAGCACAGAGAATTCCTGCAAGAATCTTTCCTCATAAATGATACCATTGCAGAAATTCTTCTATCTGTTAAGCTTATTTTCTAAAAGATAGATGGGTAAGAAACATGTAGAAAATATCATCAGCATGCTATAAAATTGCATGATGGAAGGATACGCACACGCTTCTTAGAATTGAGTTGATATAGTTTTGCTGGACTGGAGCGGACTAGTTCTCTGGCCACTGGAATCTGCTTATTATCAGTAAGAGTTGGGTTACTCTATGCTGGAGCAGTATTTATAAAAACTGGAGTTGGTTTATTATCTCCTGGCATTTGGATCTTTTGCAAAGGCCTTGTTTGTAACCCTTCAGATTCTAACATAGTCGTCTTCCCCTTGCATGCCTTGTATAGAAGAATGGTGCTTTAATTATAAAACATGCGACAGCAGAGAGATGGAATAGGTACTGAATAATAGAAAGGCATGACATATTGACATGTATTCCCTCCATCCAGAAAAAAATGGATGGGTCTAGGCGTATTTTAGTTCTAGATACATCCTTTTTTATCCATTTCGGCAACATGTAATCCAGACGGAGGGAGTATGGTGTAAGAGCTAGGGATACGACAGGAGAACACATCAAAAAAACACTAGCTGAATGTAAAACTATATGCTAGCGGAATACGTACAGAAATAACTAAGGCAACATATACGTGTATGATTTGGAAAATAAGATGGCATTGCAACAGAGCACTAGAACAACACTTCAATGTAAAAAAACATGGTATGGCAGACAGATGAAGTACATACTGATGAATAACAATGCATAAGATATTCAGAAGCATGATGTCCAAATTAAGCAGATGGCATTGCGATAGAGTAGAATGACAGTACTTGAATTTGAAAACATGTTATCATGAATGGAATACGTACTGAAAAACAGGAAGGCATGACATATTTACATGCATGATCAGCATGCTAAGCACATGGCATTGCAGCAAAGTAGATACACTCCAGGACATTATATGCATGTTGTACCCATATCACAGGCCAAGTTAGAGCAAGGACCTTGTGGGGTGAAGAGGATTCATCATCTTTATGCAAGTCTTCTGAAGAACTACCTTTACATGTTCCATCATATTGGGTATCATTGACATCAAGTTTATTGGCCTTTACATTGCTCCGTAAGGTTCTTGTGGATATATCAGTGTGTGCAATTATATCTGACATGCATGGAAGACAACTAGTAGTTAGATTTATGTAATGAGTGCCTGTAGGAGACGACATAAATAGTAGGACTGGGGTTAACTAGCAGCAACAGGTCTCATAAACTAAATGGAGAACATAGATGAAAGCTACAGAATATGTATCGTTTGTACTCGAGATTAACTAGATGGCACACAAAAGTATTAAAGAACAACATAGGTAATATTAGAAGTGGTATAATACTATAATCATCAGCCTGTGCGATATCATTGGCTGATGGATGATAATTATGGAACAACGTTACCTAAAGAACAAGTATCTTAGCTGAACTATGGAACAGCGTGAACTCCTGAACAAGACCCGTAAGAGACCAGCATGAATATACAGTGAAATGTGATGATCTATTTTCCATGCTTAGATGAATAACAAAGCCATAAATGTTGCACACAAGTAAGATGAGGGTACAACCTATCTGGCTGCCATCCATAGGAGTGAGCATCATGTGCTGACTTGTCGATGGCCCTACAGTTGTTGTTGCTGTCCATGTCGGGCACGCGCATTCGATGCAGGGAACTATTGAGTGGGGACTATAGCTCCCTTCTGGTGTATGCTTCCCTTGTTGGAGCAGCTGCGGTGAGTCGGAAGACGGTGTGTCTGAAGATGCAGATAACGCATAATGTTAAGAATGACATATGTCTTTGATCTGAAGAAATACACTAAGAGATCAACAGCAAGGTACGAGAGTGGTCACACGTTTGTTGACTGAAGACTAAATTGGGGTCACATGATTTTATTGTATTTTGGTACTGTCCGATCTACGCCGGATGGCTTGATGGCTATCTTGTGCCTCCCGGCTAGCACTATTCGGAATCTTCCCCGAAGAGCCAGCAACCAAGGGCAGAGCAGCCTGCCTCCGCCGACCGTGGCCCCGGCCAAAACCCGGCTCCCCACCCCACCGCACTGCCGTGGTTGCGCCGCCCCCGGGCCAATCCACAAAGACTCCCCGTCATCCAGATCCGGCGGCGACAGTACCTTCAACCCACGCAACTCTAAAAGATAGCCACCTAAGCGCTGCTTCCGCGGAGAACTTGTGGCCCCGCACCCTTACGTTAGACACCAGCCAACTGGCAGCCTAGGAGCTCCGCCGCCTCGAGGGGTGCTGCTTCCCATTGGGAATCGATTGGCCTAGAATAAAAATTCAGACAACTAGCGCCTAAATAAATTGATTTGAGATGAGGGTGCGACCTATCTGGCGGCATGGTGAAGTAGGCAGGTCCAGCTGCCGAGTTGGTGAGGCCGGCGGGGTTGCGGTGGCGACCGGTGGAAGGGAAAGAGCAATGTCGCGACTGTCGACGGCTACGCGGAAGCAGCGCCAGGACTCTAGATGGATCCGAAGTTGGAGCCGCTCCGACGCCGTGAACAACGGCGGGGGTGAATCGGCTCCAGTACGGTTCACGCGGCCATTGTCGAGGCAACACCCGCAGCACGAAGTAAGAGGCACACGGCCCAGTGCACGACGGCAATTGGATAGCATCTCCGGCATTAGGGAGGAGGGCAGCTGTGAAATTGGTGCGGTGGGGGCGCCATGGATGTGGGGCTGAGGTTTCGCTGCTCCGGAGAAGGGAGCTTCCCGGGGAGAAGGTGATTTGGCGCCCACGAGGTATGAATGGTGGCGGGCGGGGGGAATTGGGAGGGGAGTGGAACCATGTCTTACGGACGCATTTGTCTGAAATGTGAGGTGGAGTTACAGTTCTACCCTTGCCTATAGGCTTCTCGGCTTGGGTCTATGTACTGAGGGTCGAGGATAGTAGAGTAACTTTGCTTCTCCCCAAATAGTGGGCGGGAGTGATTTCGGGCGAGGAGGGCGTGTTTTGAACTATAGTGGGCACGAGCGATTTCGGGCGAGGAGAGCGTGTTTTGAAATAGTGGGCGCGAGCTATTTCGGGCGAGGAGAGCGTGTTTTGCCGACCATGGTTTATGAATTATTCGGCACATGTCATTTCGGCCGAGGAGAAGGCGCGCTTGGATGAAGTTACGAACCTACCCTCGATGTACAACGGGCCAATTGATGTGTGTCCCACATAGGACAGTAATTTCGCGTCTCCCATTTATTTGCTCGGGCGAATTCCACCGAGCAGAGAGGATGTTTAATGCTTCGTTCAAATTTTGGGAGAACGAGCATCCACGTCTACCTTACCAAGTCGATTCGAATCAAATTTTGAAATATTAGCTTGCCACTTCTTTTTTAGATGGAGAGATGATGCTCGGGAGTAATGTGTTTTTACATGCTCGTTGCTAGCAATTTACTATATGACAAATAGTTGACCCACTCAAAAACGCGAATCAAACCCAAAATGAAATATCTTGATTCAATGAAATAGCTCGTTCAGTAGGTCAAAATAGTGAACTAAATCCAAAATTGAACACCTCAATCGAGTAGCATGTTGTACAGTATTATAGTACTCCATGAACATGTTGAAAGTCAAATTAATGAACTTGTTTGATATACGCATATATCCGTTCATGTGTGGATTGCAGACAACATGTTCTCCAATTTAAATATTTGAATGCAAGTTTATATCGAAACATGGTTTATATCAGTCTTTGATGCATAAAACGCGACCTCCCCCTCTCCCGGACTCCTG
>NC_057813.1:667091646-667101172 GCF_018294505.1 Triticum aestivum | reverse complement strand
ACCGACATAAAAACCTTGTTGGTCCCTATCCCTTTCTCTCCATCTCTCTCTCTCTCTCTCTCTCTCTCTCTCTCTCTCTCTCTTTGTGTGTGTGTGTGGGGGGGGGGTCTTTCTAGTTCGCATGCATATATACATCATCTATAGGTCTCTCTCGCACACTATGTATGATACTCTAGCTAGTCCAAGCTAGATATCTTGGGTGCACTCATCGTACGCACACAAATTCCTTAGCTCTTTGCCCGTGACTCTCTCACGCACCACTATGTCGTCTCGGAGCTCTTCCCCCCCTCTCTCAAACTCTCCATCCACCTGGGTCACACATACATATGCATATCTCACTCGCACTCGATAGGCCCATCTAAAACTCTATCTCTCTCCCTCGTTCTCTCTCCATCTCACACACACACACACACAATCTCATGCCCAGCTAGCCAAGTATGATGGTCTCTCACTCAATTGGAGGCACACGCAGTCCCCCCTATATGTATATGACTAGCTAATCTTAGTCTCCATCACAAACATGTGCATGGTCTATCTCGATTTCTCTCGGGGCATCTTTCTATCGCGCACGCACTCCCTCGATCTCCCACCCATATAGTCCCCTCACGATCTCGAGGGGATCTCTCTATCACAAACACACCCTCTCTCCCTTCTCATCCCTCTCGACCTTTTTTCCTTGTTGGCCAGACCTCTATTGGACATGTGCTACATGGGTGTCTCTCTCCGTTGCAAACAATCACACACTAGCTATCTTCGTGTATCTCCTCGCCTCGCTTTTCCATCTCGGAGATGTATGCATGATATGTTCGCATAAGAAACGAAAAAACACACACTCTCTAATTTATCGTTTGTTGTCACTTTCTCTTTCACACACATACTCTTTTTGCACACTTACTCATTCTCCTTCACACGTACTTGATCTGTCTCGACTGAGGCACTCTCCTCCGTCCATAGCATATAGATTTCTTGAAAAGTCAAACATCACAAAGTTTGACCATGTACGTGGAGAAAAAGAATTACATCTAGTACGGCAAACATATACCATTAGATTCACCATGAGATGTAGTTTTGTATGATGTATCTTTGGTATTGTACATATAAATAACATTTGTGTAAACCTGATCAAAGTTTCCAAAGTTTGACTTCTAAAAAAATTACATGCACTGCATTATCGAGCGGATGGAATATCTCTTTCCCCCTCTCAGCTATCTAACGCACCACTCAGCCTTATCGGGGCTCCTCAATCTCTCTCAAACTTTATTGGTCAGTTTGGTTCGTGACCTGACCCTCATGCCTTGATGGCCGGTACTGCCTTGTGTGGACGTGAGATATAAAATATTTCTGCCTGGCCAGGCTTGTGTGGTCCTGAAGCGTTTGGTTCATGCCTGGGCCATGCAAAGCATCAACGTCCCATCAATCAATCCATGCATCAATTTATTTTTCACATGTTAGCAACTAAACAAGCATGCATAAAATCCAGCCACAACCCCAGGCCACGCAAAAGATGCTCAGGACGCAAGCCAAACTGGCCTTATATCTCCCTGGTTCACACATGCATACACATGTCTCGCTCGCATTATACATATAGACCCATCCAACACTCTCTGCCCTTGTTCTCTCTCCATGTGACACGCACCCCCCTAAGTACCATAATCCCTCACTACATCATAGGCTCTGTTTGGATCCATGGGTTAGAGTTAATTTGGGTTAGTTTGGAGTCAACTAACCCAAAAAGATCCAAACAAGAGGCTTAGTTTGGGTTAGATGCATCTAGCCCATCCAAAAAAACTAACCCATCCAAGAGGTGCTTATTTAGGTTAGTTCTTCTCGGGACCACTAATAAACACTTTTTTCTCTCGCTCTCCCCGCAGCAGATCCCTCCCCACTTCCTAGAAGCTTCTCGTCCTCTCCCTCCCTCCCTCTCGCACCGCCCGTGAAGGTGCCTCGCCGTATCCGCGCTCCATCTAACCCTGCCATCCAAACACCTCTTTACTTAGAGTTAGTTTAGGGTTAGTTCAGGGTTAGTATCTAGCTCTAACCTCTAACTGAGTTAGAGTATCCAAACATGGCCATAGGCGCAAGCACTCCCCCTGTCGGTGTGAAAACCGGTGGATCTCGGGTAGGGGGTCCCGAACTGTGCGTCTAGGCGGATGGTAATAGGAGACAAGGGACACGATGTTTTTACCCAGGTTCAGGCCCTCTCGATGGAGGTAAAATCCTACTCCTGCTTGATTAATATTGATGATATGGGTAGTACAAGAGTAGATCTACCACGAGATCGGAGAGGCTAAACCCTAGAAGCTAGCCTATGGTATGATTGTTGTTTGTCCTACGGACTAAAACTCTCCGGTTTATATAGACATCGGAGAGGGCTAGGGTTACATAGAGTCGGTTACAATGGGAGGAGATCTACATATCCGTATTGCCAAGCTTGCCTTCCACGCCAAGGAAAGTCCCATCCGGACACGGGACGAAGTCTTCAATCTTGTATCTTCATAGTCCGGGAGTCCGGCCAAAGGTCATAGTCCGGCCATCCGGACACCCCCTAATCCGGGACTCCCTCAGTAGCCCCTGAACCAGGCTTCAATGACGACGAGTCCGGCACGCAAATTGTCTTCGGTATTGCAAGGCGGGTTCCTCCTCCGAATACTTCATAAAAGATGTTTGAAAACAAGGATAGTGTCCGGCTCTACAAAATAAGTTCCACATACCACCGTAGAGAGTATAATATTTGTACCAATCTGATCTGCTGACGTATCCCACCGCATGACATCAGGCCACGGCCAAGCCTTTATTCGAATCATTTTACTGTCCCACCTCAGCGCGTTTAGCGAGGCGGTTTCCTTGGCACGTCTTGTCAAAGCGGAGATCGTGTCCCCTTATTCCGGGATTCTCATCAATACGGGCGTGGGTAACCCAACCGTGCCATTGGTATGACTTCTTAATTGAAAGTGAGTCCCAAACGGCCATGGGGAGGGCTCTTGGTATTCAACCTCTTTATAAAGAGACCAAGGCTCGACTCCTTTCTTTCAATCCAATCAAATCCGCCTCTCGCCTCGAGTTCCAACACCCAAAGCTCCAGATTCAGGTGCTTCGGACCTTCGATGATGTCCGGCTCCGACCTCCAAGGCCGGTGGATACCTTCCTCCATTACAGAAGAAGACATGCGAAAGCTGAGAGATGCCAGGTATCTAACCGGCGAAATCTCGCATAGGCTGCCTTCTCAAGGGCAGGCTATTCCCACTCCCCAGCCCGGTGAGAGCGTGGTGTTTACATCTCACTTCCTTTGGAGGCTAGGCTTCCCGATTGATCCCTTCGTGAGGGGGCTCATGTTTTATTACGGGCTGGAATTTCACGACTTAGCTCCGGAGTCCATCCTCCAAATCTCATCGTTCATTGTCATGTGTGAGGCCTTCCTCCATATTACTCCCCACTTCGGATTGTGGCTTAAGACCTTTAAGGTAGAACCGAAAATGATCGAGGGGCAGCATGCTGAGTGCGGAGGTGCTATTATAAGCAAGATTGCCGACGCTCCATGGCCCGAGGGCTCTTTTCAAGAGGAGTTCGGCTTATGGCAACGAGAGTGGTTTTACATCACAGCTCCCAGGGGCAACACATGGGTGGCGCCACCTGCTTTTCGCTCGGGTCCCCCACCACGGCTAGCGTCATGGGTCAATAAAGGGCTTAACTGGGGGCCATCCAAGGACGCGCCCTTGTTGCAGGGCCGCATTCGAGATCTCCTAGAAAGAGATATCAATTTGGCTGTAGTGACGCAAGTTATGTTGATTCGTCGCATCCTTCCTTGCAAACGTCGTCCCCTCCGTCTGTGGGAGTTTAATCCGGAAGGACCACGAGCTCTCCAACATTTTATGGGTACGACGCCCGTGGAGATGTACAAATTGTTCTTCGGATCACAAGCAATGTGTCCGGACTTGTACGATGACGCAGGTCTGAGCTGCAATTGCCCGGATACTCAAGTAAGTAGCCCTGTACCCAGACACGCTATCTGTGCATTTATCATAGAACTGCCCTTAAAAGAGCTATCCTTTAAACAGGAGTGGATAGCGAAAGCAAAGCTTACCAGGTGTCCGGCCCCCCTCCCCGAGACCACACCGGATCCCGTGTTGACCAGGATGCTGGAGATTCCACCTTTGGAAGAAGGCGAAGAGGGGAACAAAGAAGCTACCGCCTCCGAGAAGGAGGCTGTCAGGAAATGAGGAATCGAGAATTCCTCTATCCAGGGAAAGAAGAGGACCGCCTCTGAAGACCCGGAGGAGATGGCCTCAAAGCGGGGGAAGAAATCTTCGTCAGAGGGTCCGCCGCCGGAGGGTGCCCTGGCCGTATTGCGCCCCCAAGGGGATCAGCTCTCCACCGAGCCGTAAGTAAAGAGAGGGGTTTTAAAATGAGAGACATCCCTATTTTATTTCTAAGGAAGATAACCGAAATTTTAACTTGTAGTTCGAATCTCAACCCTTCTCAGCAGAGCTCATCTTCAGGGGATCTTCGTTCGGAGATGATGGAGAGCGGAATGCCTCCCCCAGCTGTACCTTCTTGCGAGGCGGGCGACCCCGAGGTGTCGTCTCGGAGGGTTTCTCCGAATCCGGCCTTCGAGAAAGGTCTTCGGACGAGTCCGGCACCGTCCAGTGCACGGTCGGAGGAGTTGAAGGGTCCGCTCGGGCGAGCGTCTATCTCAAAAGAACACCGTGTGTTGATGAACATGGTGATTAGAAGGATTTCATCCGCGGAAAGCGGATTGTACGAGGCCGCCAGGAGTTTACTGACAGGTTTTGAGGTACGCGAAATGATGTACCTTTTGACAGATCCGCATATATAAAATGCGCCCTGTATAGATAGTAGCCCCTGAGACTCTGTGCGTTGTCAAAAATGATGGCGTGTGGAGGATCATAATCCCAGGTATAATATGTCGCCTTTCCTATGTAGGTGGCTAAGAGTTCGGTGGCTAGCTGTACTGTTGGATTTGCCGATCTAAAGCGGCAACTTGACGTGGCAGATGCCGACATCGTGCTTGTCAACAAGCGGCTAGACGAGGCACAAGGTATGTAATGTCTCCGAAGACATGTGGTAAGAGGAGCTTAATGTCCGTACCTTATAACATGTGTGCTTAATGCAGATGGTGCCGCTGCCATGGAGAACCTTCGGGCGGAACTTGCCCGAGCCAAGGAGCAGGCGAGGAAAAGCGATGCGGCCGCCTTAAAGGCGGCTGAAGAGCTAAAAGCCGAACAGGCTGCTCACTGCCAGAGCAAGAAGGAGATGGTTGAGATGGCTCTAGAATTGAAGAATGCTGTCGACAGCTGCAAGCTTCTTGAAAGAGAAGATAGGGTGGCACAGAAGGACCTAGAGAAGGTCACTGCTGAGGCCAAGGATAATCGCTCTGCGATGAGAGCTATGAAGGAGGAGCTGCGTCAGGCCGGAGATATCCCGGCTGGAAAGCCCTATATGCTGCGGATGAAGTTCGGGGATCCTAAGTATGCTTCGTTGGACCGGAAGTGGAGCGCGGCGAACACTTATCTGGACTTGGCGGCGAGTGCCGCAGACGTGACCGAAGACTTCCGGGATCGAAATGACCACGAAGTGGAAGAACTTTTTTGGTCGCAGTTCCACAATCCAGAGCGCCCACTTTTGGTGTCCGATCGTTTGGCCGCATGGGCGGAGCTGAACAGGTTATCCAGACTCGCCATGAAGCATGTTGTGAGTCATCTGCGGCCGAAAAGGCCCGAGCCGAAGAGTTATTTTAGCTTGGTGCAACAGTTCCTTGGTGTGGTGCCGCATATTGATGCAATGAAGAGGTCAGCGTGCATAGAGGGTGCACAGATGGCTCTTGCCCGTGTCAAGACATACTGGGCGGAGATGTAGGCCAGTGCTGTTGCGTCCCAACATTCGGATGAAAGCCGAGTACCTGCCGAGCACTATTTTGGGGAAGTTCTGCAGGGCACTCGTTTAATAGAGACGCAGTGCTCGAAGGATGTTATGTTCGAATAACATGTATCATTGTAAAACAATGTTTCGATGGCATATAAGAGCTTTTTATACATGTGCTTTCAAGGATTAGAATACCTCCTGTGCGGCCATTAATGTATATGTGTATATAACCTAAAAGATGGCAGTCGTTGGCTTCAGCCCCCATGCATATAATGCGGGGGTGTTCGCAGAAGGTGCATCTTCACATTTGATCCAACGTCTTGGTCCTATAAAGGAGGTGCTAGCGCAGCGAACTAGGCAACCGGACTATAATGCTTTATCACTTTCACTTAGCCATAGGAGTTTGACAGTGGGGCTACTGAATAGCCCCTAGGGGCACCGCGCTCGCCTGGATTCGAGGCGCATGTGTGCCTGACCGGGAAATGGCCCTTCGTTAATGCGGAGGAGTCCTAAAGATTCCGGCAAGTCATCGAGTGGTTGACCAGTCTCTCGCTATATCATGACAGTCAGTTTTCGGCTTTCTCTACTGAGGTGCTCGCCTGGCCGAACCGGGGCACAATCGCAGTAGTTCTCCTGGTGCCGCCTTAGCCGATAGAGTGGAACGTAAGGCAGCAAAACACAAGAGCCGGGCAAACCCAACATTTGACCAAAGACATGATTCAGAACTGATGCATATAAGGCCGAACTCGCGACGCCGAACACTCCCTAAGGTATTCGGTCTTTATGAAAATGGGCTGAACAAAAGCCCTTGGTGTCCAGGTACGCGCAAAATTCTGGCGTGGCCACATGCCAAGACGCCAGCCTCCTCCTTGGTTATAACAAAAAACCGGGGGATGTTATCAACAAGAGACAGTAAAAAAGGTTTACGCAGGGTCTTAATCCGAAAAGAATCCTTGAAACGGGTCCCTACTGCACGTCTGCGCCTGTGTCTCCGTTGTGCCGTATCCTGGATGGGTGTAGCATGGTGTTCATCTGTAAAAGAGAGGAACTTAGTTGAAAACAATGTGCGAGAAATCTATGTTGTATTAAATAAACAAAGTATAATACAGAAAATGGGTAGAGTTGAGCTTTATTGTCTCTTGGTGTAAACGCGCGGAGCCCCTTGTATAGGGCTATGCAGCTAGTAAGCCTTTGTATGTTTACGCCGGACTCGTCGAGCCATGTCCGGGGTCTTGAACGACCTGTTTAGGTGCTTTAACTAGTAAAGCTGGTTTAGTGTGCGGCTGTCAAGGCAGCCGCACCATCGTCCGCGCTCGAGGAACACTCGATATTTCTCTTTAATGGGATGATGCCTCGCGGACCGGGCATTTTAAGTGTAAGGGATGCATAATGCGGTATGGCGTTAAAGCGGGCGAAAGCTTCGCGTCCCAGTAGTGCTTGATAGCTACTTATGAATGGGGCGATGTGAAAGGTTAGCTTTTCGCTTCGGAAGTTGTCGGGGGAGCCGAACATGACTTCTAACAAGAGGGAACCCGTACAATGGGTATCCGGGCCTAGTGTTACCCCTTGAAAGGAAGTGTTGCCATGGCGGATTATTGTTGGGTTTATCCCCATTTTGCGGATTGTGTCCTGGTATAGCAGGTTTAGATCACTGCCGCCGTCCATTAGGACTTGTGTAAAGTGGAGTCCGTCAATTATCGGATCTAATACCAAGGCAGTCCAGCCTGCATTTTGGATACTTCTAGAGTAATCCTGATGATCGAAGGTGATTGGTTGTAACAACCAGTGGAGGGACTCCTCTAGGACAGGCCGTATGGCGCGTATCTCCATGGGCGCCACTCTGTTTTCCCCTTTTGTCACGTAAAGTGAATTTACTGTTTTGACTTCTTGCGGGAACTTCTTTTGTTCTCCGGTGCTCTGCTTGTGGGGTTCGTCATCGTCCTCGCTTGGTATGTCGAGCCCCTTGTGTTCGGCGTTAAGTTTGCCGGATTGCTTGAAGACCCAACAATCTCTGTGGGTGTGGTTTGCAGGCCTCCCGGGAGTACTGTGGATTTGGCATATTTTGTCCAAGATTTTGTTGAGGTTAGATAGATCATCCCTATTATCCTTGGGGGGCGGCTGTTTCTGATTCTGCCGAGAGCTTTTGAATCCGGCGTTGACTGTCGTGCTCTTCGGGCTGCTTCCCTTGGTCCGGCGCTGTTCCTTGCTACGGCGCAGTTTCCTGTTTCCATCTCTGACTTCGGATGTACTTGGGTCGCTGGTGCTGCTTCTTGCCAACCAGCTATCCTCTCCTACAAAAAAGTGGGTCATGAGGCTTGTTAATGCGGCCATTGTTCTTGGCTTTTCTTGGCCGAGGTGTCTGGCGAGCCACTCGTCTCGAATGCTATGTTTGAAAGCTGCTAGGGCTTCAGCGTCCGGACAGTCGACTATCTGATTCTTTTTAGTAAGAAATCTGTTCCAGAGTTTCCGGGCTGACTCTCCGGGTTGTTGAGTTATATGACTTAGATCGTCTGCATCCAGAGGTCGGACATAGGTCCCTTGAAAATTTGCCCGAAAAGCATCCTCGAGCTCTTCCCAACTTCCTATGGTGTTTTTGGGAAGGCTTTTAAGCTAATGCCGGGCTGGCCCTTTGAGCTTGAGGGGTAAGTATTTTATGGCGTGGAGGTCATCTCCTCTAGCCATGTGTATGTGGAGGATATAATCCTCAATCCAGACTCCAGGGTATGTTGTTCCGTCGTATGCCTCTATGTTTACGGGCTTGAATCCCGCTGAAAATTCATGGTCCAGCGCCTCATCGGTGAAACATAGGGGATGTGCGGTGCCCCTTTATTTGGGTGTGCCGCGATGTTCGGATATTTGTTGCGTTGCATTGCTTACTAGAGCTTGCTTTCTTGGCCCGTAGATAGATCTGGTTGGGCCGTCTTTTCGATGCGAATCCTTGTGCGGATCGCATGCTAGATTGAGTGCGACGCCCTTTGCCGCTCTATGTCGGTCATGGGGTCGTCTATCTGACCTGGTGGCTTCCTTGTTTTTTGACTGTGGGGGCTCTAAGTGTAACGCCCCGGATCCGATGCGCCAGGTGTCTACCAGTTATTCGCTGTCGTTGCCATGTCATTTGCTTGTTGTTGCATTTTATCATGTCATCATGTGCATTTCATTTTGCATACGTGTTCGTCTCATGCATCCGAGCATTTTCCCCGTTGTCCGTTTTGCAATCCGGCGCTCCTGTGTCCTCCGGCGTTCCCCTTTCGTCTCTCATTGTGAGTGGGTGTTAAACTTTCTCGGAATGGACCGAGCCTTGCCAAGTGGCCCTGGTATAGCACCGGTAGACCACCTGTCAAGTTTCGTGCCATTTGGAGGTCGTTTGGTACTCCAACGGTTAACCGGGTAACCGTAAAGCCCCTTCTCTCTTTGAAGCCCAACACCCCCTCCAAACTGGCCCAAAACCCATCTAACTCCCCTCCATGCTCTCGGTCGTTCGATCACGATTGCGTGGCCGAAAACCGCTCCTCATTTGGACTCTCCTAGCTCCCTCTACCTATAAATAAGCCCCTCCCCCCAAAATTCCTGGATGAAACCCTAGCAATCCCCTCTCCGCGCATCGGACATGTCCGTCCAGCCGCCGGACATGTCTGCCCGCCGCCGC
>NC_057813.1:667088288-667091269 GCF_018294505.1 Triticum aestivum | reverse complement strand
TCGCCTCTGCGCCGCCCCGCCTTGGCCCGAGCCCTGGCTCCGCCCGCGCCGCCCGGGAGCTTCCCTGCCGGAGCTCCGGCGCCCCCGCGTCCGGCCTCCTCGCCGCCGACCACCGCATCGCCGCGCCGCCCAGCCTCTCCCTCGCCTCCTCTGACCGGATCCGGCGAGGAGTGCCTCGGATCCGGCCCCCCCGAGCATCTCCCTCCTCTCCGGCAGCCTCTCCGGCGAGATCCGGCCTGCCTCGGTTCGCGTGCCCGCAGGTTGACTTTCCCCCCTCTGAAAACGACCAAGTCCCTGAGTATTACTGTAATTTTCATGCCATGTTCGTTGCGTCGTATCTCTGCATCCGTAGCTCCGTTTTGTGCGTGTAATATGTCAAATTGTTCGCCTCGACGAGTGCATCATTTCATTCTGTTGCATCATATTCATTTGAGGTCATCTTGATGTCTGACTCATCATCATAAGAGTGCTTCATGATGTTTTCTGCTGTCTGTTATCAGAACGAGCTCTTTTGTCATTTTTGCCATGATTGATGTGTGCATCCTATGAGGTTGATGTCTACAGGTGTTTTGAACTGTGCCATGTCTTCTTTACAGAGGGCTTACCATGTATTTTTGTGATCAATGTGGTGACTAGCACAAGCATGCAAACTAGGCATCGTGATATTGCTGATTTTAGTCCCTGTTCTGCTGTTATTTTGATGCCATGTAAACTTGATGCTACAGAGAGATCCATGCATATTTTGAGATACTTCAGTAAGGATGTTTTGAACAATAGGTTATTGTCTATCCATTCATGCCCTTGTTTGTAATTATGGAGTAGTCTAGCATGTTGTTTTCGTGCTCTACTTTTGCTTCAAAATGTTTCCTGGCAGATTGTTTACATGTTATTCAACTTGGCCAAGCTTGCTATAGTTGATCCTTGCATGCTATGGACTTGTTCTTGACTTGGTTTGTTTCACAAACATGCCTTCTTGATGATTATATGCTTATCTTGTCATGTAATGACTTGTGGTGAGTGAATCGAGCTTGTTAAGTAGGGTTCATGATGTTGCTGTTTTGCGAGGCTGAATCTGTTATTTCGTGATGCTATATAAACATGGTGCTACTAATCATTCTATGCATAATCTGGAGATGTTCTATAAACATGTTTTGATCTACATGTCATGCTCTATCCATCCATGCCCCTGGTTGAATTTATAGCTTGCTGTAGCTTGTTCATATCTTGCTCCAAAGTTGCTTCATAATGTTGCTGTCAGCCTGTTAACATTAAGTTCACTTGTTCCCATGTGTTTTGCTAGTGATCCATGAACCCTATGACCTTGCTATTGCCATGCTTAGCTTCAAAAATATGTCTTCTTACTGTTGGGTGCCTTGCCATGCCATGTATTGCTCTGTGGTGAGTGGTACAAGCTCATCTACATGCCTTCATAATTATGTTTCTGCCATGTTTGAATCTGTATTATAACTTGCCATGTTTACATGGGTGCCATCATATTTTCTGATCCTTTTTGGCTCATGGTCAGTAAGGGTCTTTTGATCTATGCAATTAGTAGATTCATACCATGCCTTTGTTTTCCATGATAAGTTCCTGTAACATGTTGGTAACTTGCTCTAAACATTGCATCGTGATGTTATTTTCTGCAAAGTCTGAATTGTTATTACTTGCAATCTTACCATGTATGTTTGAGCATGTTCTAGTGATTTCTGGAGTTAGCTCAGTGTTCATGTTTTGTTATGCTTTACCTGTACATCATGTCCATGCCTTTTGTTATCATGTTGGGGTGCTGTAGCATGTTGTTTTGATGCTTGCAATAGGCCTAGTTGCTGTTTTGGACAGCTTGTCCTTTAAACTTGTTTCATGTGTGTGTGTTGAACCGTTGCTCCATTTTGAGTGTGCTCTATATGAAACTTGCTTAGAATTGCATGTAGTTTTATATTATCATGTTGCATCCATGTTTTGAGGTGTTTGATTGATGCTTGTATGCATTTTGCATCTATGCCATATCTAACTTGTGTTGCTCATATCTTCTAGGTCGTAGCTCCGAACTAAATGAACTTTATATGTAACTTGACTAGAATCTCGTGTAGATCATCCTTGTGCATCTTAACTTGATGTTTAACAACTTGAACATAAGGTTTATTCAGATCTGGACCAATTTCGAAATTTGCATATGAGGACTTACCGGAATTATTATATGTTGTTCCCGGCCTCATTTAAACTTGCCTTGATGTGTTGCTCTTGTTTGCATCATCTCTTGCCATGAGTAGCTTCATGTAGTTTTGTCATGCATCATGCTCGTGTGTGCATCATGCCTTGTTCCTGTGTGGTGTGTTTACTATGTTGTGTGCTTCTTTTCGATAGTTCCTATTTCGTTGCGATCGTGAGGATTCGTTCGTCTACGCTTAGTTCGGCTTCATCCGTTCGTCTTCTTCATGGACTCGTTCTTCTTCCTAGCGGGATTTCAGGCAAGATGACCGCTACCCTGGATCTCACTACTATCATTTCTATGCTAGTTGCTTTGTTCTATCGCTATGCTGCGTTACCTATCTTTTGCTCATCAAGCCTCCCAAATTGCCATGAACCTCTAACCTTTGACACCCTTCCTATGCAAACCATTGATTGGCTATGTTATCGCTTTGCTCAGCCCTCTTATAGCGTTGCTAGTTGCAGGTGAAGTTGAAGATTTCTCCATGGTGGACAGGATTTTGGTTGGGATATCACAATATCTCTTATATTATTAATGCATCTATATATTTGGTAAAGGGTGGAAGGCTCGGCCTTTTGCCTGGTGTTTTGTTCCACTCTTGCCACCCTAGTTTCCGTCATACCGGTGTTATGTTCCCGGATTTTGCATTCCTTACGCGGTCGGGTGATTTATGGGACCCCCTCGACAGTTCGCTTTGAATAAAACTCCTCCAGGAAGGCCCAACCTTGGTTTTACCATTTGCCTCACCACCACCTACCCTTTCCCTTGGGTC